>NC_064644.1:474095648-474395648 GCF_023864345.2 Schistocerca serialis cubense | reverse complement strand
TCCTAATATCGTGTAGGGCCGCCGTTAGCACGCCGAAGCACTCGACGAACACCCAAAGTAGTGCTGGAGGGAACTGACACCATGACTCTTGCAAGGCTGTCCATAAATCCGTAGGAGAATGAGGGGGTGGAGGTCTTTTGTGAACAGCACTTTGCAAGGCACCCCAGATATGCTCAATAATGTTCATGTCTGAGGAGTTTGGAGGCCAGCGGGAGTGTTTAAAATCAGGAGGTGTTTCTGGAGCCAATCTGTAGCAATTCTGGGCTATGGGGTGTCCCATTGTCCTGCTGGAATTGCCCAAGTCCGTCGGAATGCACAATGGACATAAATGGATGCAGATGGTCAGACAGCACGCTTCATACGTGTCGTATGTAGACGAGTCAGGAGTCCCATATCACTCCAACTGCACACACCACACACCAATACACAGGCTCCACCATCTTGAACAGTCTCCTGCTGACGTGCATGGTCCATGGATTTATGAGGTTGTCTCCATAGCGTCCACGACCATACGCTCAATACAATTTGAAACGAGACTCGTCCGACCAGGCAACATGTTTCCAGTCACCAACGGTCCAATGTCGGTGTTGAGGGGCCCAGGTGAGTTTGAAAGCTTTGTGTCAAGGGCACACGAGTGGGCCTTCGGCTCCGAAAACCATTACCGAGGACGTTTCATTGAATGATTCGCACGCTGACACTTTTTGATGGCCCAGCACTGAAATCTGCAGCACTTTGCGGAAAGTTTGCACTTCTGTCACGTTGAACGATTCCCTTTAGACGTCATTGGTCGCGTTCTTGCAGGGTCTTTTTCCAGCCGCAGCGATGTTGGAGATTTGGTGTTTTACCGAATTCCTGATATTCCGAGTACACTCGTGAAATGGTCATACTGGAAAATCCCCACTTCATCAATACTCGGAGATGTGTCCCATCGCTCGAGCGCCGATTATAACACCACGTTCAGACCCATTGTAGCAGCGGTAACCGATCTAACAACTGCGCCAGACGCTTTTTGTCTTATATAGACGCTGCCGACCGCAGCGACGTATTCTGCCTGCATACATATCTCTGTACTTGAATACGCATGCCTATACCAGTTTGTCTGGCGCTTCAGTGTATAAACTGAAGTCCCCTGCTCGCTCCTTTTTGTTTGTCCGGGCTAGTCTGAGGAACTGTGGCAGAGACTGATACTGTCTTGCCAGTAACTCTATCGAAAAGAGACAAAACTGTTGAGATTCTCAGCACCCATTTAGGACGAACTAGCCTATATATATATATATATATATATATATATATGGCCGGCCGCGGTGGTCTAGCGGTTCTAGGCGCTCAGTCCGGAACCGCGCGACTGCTACGGTCGCAGGTTCGAATCCTGCCTCGGGCATGGATGTGTGTGATGTCCTTAGGTTAGTTAGGTTTAAGTAGTTCTAAGTTCTAGGGGACTAATGACCACAGATGTTAAGTCCCATAGTGCTCAGAGCCATTTGAACCATATATATATATATGCGCACATAATTAACACGGAACTGTCAGTACACGAGTCCTCCTTGCACTTGTCCAAGTTTACTTTTCTTTTTCTCGGTCGTGCGATGGATGCTCACTTCTTGGGCCGCATTGATACTTACTTTCGACCGCAAGCGGCGGGTTATGCGCCTCCATGTTACACGATATTGTCATACTGTCTACTGAGGGTGACTAATTTTTATAAGGTGCGATTATGATTAGCAGAGAAAATAGAGCCGATACAAATAAGAGCAGCATATTACGTCACGGGTTCCTTCAGGAGGTGCGGGAGCATCAGAGAGACGCTCGTCGAACTTCAGTGGCAGACACTACAAGAAGTATAATGTATTCGCCGAGGAGAGACGTGGAAAACTCACCCAGATAAAAATGATTAAAACGTTTAGTAAACTCAAACAACCAGCTCCGACAGGAGGAAGTGTTGAACACACAGAGTTCAGTAAGGTTGTCATGAATATTTGTCGAACACAAGAACACTCTTGACACTGACTGTTTTGACTTGTATATGTATAACGAACAAAATTTCAATAAATTGTGTTACCTTAACAGAAGAATATAAGGCGGAGGCTGGTGGCTATCTTCAAGTATTTCTAGATTTCCAGAAGGCTTTTGATACTGTACCACACAAGCGGCTTTGAGTGAAATTGCGTGGTTATGGATGATTTCTTATCAGAGAGGGCACAGTTCGCAGTAATTGACGGAAAGCCATCGAGTAAAACAGAACTGATTTCTGGTATTCTCCAAGGTAGTGTTATAGGCTGTTACTTTTCTTTATATGTATAAGCGATTTAGGAGACTGTCTCAGCAGCCGTCTTAGTTGTTAGCGGATGATGCTGTCGTTTACTCTCTAGTAGAGTCATCAGAAGATCAAAAATTAAAAAAAAACGATTTAGAAAATATATTTGTGTGGTGCGAAAAATGACCGTAAATAATGAAAAGGGTGAGGTCGTCCATATGAGTGCTAAAAGGAATTCGTTAATCTTCGGTTATACGATAAATCAAATCTAAAGACCTTAAATTCAACCACATACCTACGAATTACAATTACGAACTACTTAAATTGGAGAGAACTATAGAAATGTTGTGGGGAAGTCAAACAAAAGACTGCGTTTTATTTGCAGAACACTTAGAAAATGTAACAGATCCACTAAAGAGACTGCCTGCACTACGCTTGTCCGTCCTCTTTTGGCCGGCCGCGGTGGTCTCGCGGTTCTAGGTGCGCAGTCCTGAACCGCGCGACTGCTACGGTCGCAGGTTCGAATCCTGCCTCGGGCATGGATGTGTGTGATGTCCTTAGGTTAGTTAGGTTTAAGTAGTTCTAAGTTCTAGGGGACTGATGACCACAGCTGTTAAGTCCCATAGTGCTCAGAGCCATTTGAACCATTTTTTCGTCCTCTTTTGGAGTACTGCTGCACAGTCTGGGATCCTTATCTGATACGACTAACGGAGTACACCAATAAAGGTCAAAGAAGAGCAGCACGTTTCGTATTATCGCGAAATAGGCGAGAGAGTGTCACTGGTATGATACAGGATTTTCGGTGGACATCATTAGAACAAAGGCGTTTTTCGTTGCGGCTGAATCTTCTCACAACATTTCGATCACTAACTCTCTCCTCCGAATATACATCTACATGGATACTCTGCAAATCATATTTAAGTGCCTGGCAGAGGTTTCATTTAACCACATTCACAATTCTCTGTTATTCCAATCTCGTTTAGCGCGCGGAAAGCTCTGATTTCCTTGTTTTATCGTGGTGATCGTTCCTCCCTACGTAGGTCAGTATCAACAAAATATTTTCGCATTCGGAGGAAAAAGTTGGTGATTCAAATTTCGTGAGAAAATTCCGTCGCAGTCAAAAACGCCTTTGTTTTGATGATGTCCATCCCAAATTCTGTATCATTTCTGTGACACTCTCTCCCACATTTCGCGATAATACGTGCTGCCTCTCTTTGAATTTTTTCGCTGTACTCCGTCAGCCCTACCTGGTACGTATCCCACACCACGCAGCAGTATTGTAAAAGAGGCCGGACAAGCGTAGTGTAGGCAGACTCCTTAGTATGTCTGTTACATTTTCTACGTGTCCTGCCAATAAAACGCACATTCTATGTGATCCTTTCAATTTAAGTTGTTCGTAATTGTAATCCTAGGTTTTAAGTTGAGTTACGGCTTTTAGATTTAAATGATTTATCATGTAACCGAGTTTAACGAGTTCCTTTTAGCACTCATGTGGATGACCTCACACTTTTCGTTATTTGGGGTTTCGCACCATTTTTTATTGACGCCGACCTGCATAGGGAGGAACGATAATCATAATAAAATAAGAGAAATCAGAGCTCACACGGAAAGATATAGGTTTTCGTTTTTCTTGTTCACTGTTTGAGACTGGAACTGGAACTGGAGTATCCACGTAGATGTAGATGTAGCTGTAGGCTTGTGGTGAAACACTTATAAAACCCAAATAGACTTCTTGTATGATTGTAGAACACAAGAAAGGTTATTGCGGCCCAGACTGCCACAGTGTATTAGAAAATTTCACATTATGAACTTGGCGTGCAAGAAGTTTGAGTAAGAATATCACACTAGCATGTAGTGCACTTGGTTAGGATCCAAGAGGAGGAGCTGCAGTCAGTGTTTAGAAGTTATAGAAAGAGACTAAGTTTCCCGTAATGGAAATAGTTGTTGTTGTTGTGGTCTTCAGTCCTGAGACTGCTTTGATGCAGCTCTCCATGCTACTCTATCTTGTGCAAGCTTCTTTATCTCCCAGTACCTACTGCAACCTACATCCTTCTGAATCTGCTTAGTGTATTCATCTCTTGGTCTCCCTCTACGATTTTTACCCTCCACGCTGCCCTCCAATACTAAATTGGTGATCCCTTGATGCCTCAGAACATGTCCTACCAATCGATCCCGTCTTCTAGTCAAGTTATGCCACAAACGTCTCTTCTCCCCAATCCTATTCAATACTTCCTCATTAGTTATGTGATCTACCCATCTAATCTTCAGCATTCTTCTGTAGCACCACATTTAGAAACCTTCTATTCTCTTCTTGTCCAAACTATTTATCGTCCATGTTTCACTTCCATACATGGCTACACTCCATACAAATACTTTCAGAAACGACTTCCTGACACTTAAATCTATACTCGATGTTAACAAATTGCTCTTCTTCAGAAACGCTTTCCTTGCCATTGCCAGTGTACATTTTATATCCTCTCTACTTCGACCATCATCAGTTATTTTGCTCCCCAAATAGCAAAACTCCTTTACTACTTTAAGTGTCTCATTTCCTAATCTAATTCCCTCAGCATCACCCGACTTAATTCGACTACATTCCATTATCCTCGTTTTGCTTCTGTTGATGTTCATCTTATATCCTCCTTTCAAGACACTGTCCATTCCATTCAACTGCTCTTCCAAGTCCTTTGCTGTCTCTGACAGAATTACAATGTCATCGACGGACCTCAAAGTTTTTATTTCTTCTCCATGGATTTTAATACCTACTCCGAATTTTTCTTTTGTTTCCTTTACTGCTTGCTCAATATACAGATTGAATAACATCGGGGAGAGGCTAAAACCTTGTCTTACTCCCTTCCCAACCACTGCTTCCCTTTCATGTCCCTCGACCCTTATAACTGCCATCTGGTTTCTGTACAAATTGTAAATTGCCTTTCGCTCCGTGTATTTTACCCCTGCCACCTTTAGAATTTGAAAGAGAGTATTCCTGTCAACATTGTCAAAAGCTTTCTCTAAGTCTACAAATGCTAGAAACGTAGGTTTGCCTTTCCTTAATCTTTCTTCTAAGATAAGTCGTAAGGTCAGTATTGCCTCACGTGTTCCAGTGTTTCTACGGAATCCAAACTGATCTTCCCCGAGGTTGGCTTCTACTAGTTTTTCCATTCGTCTGTAAAGAATTTGTGTTAGTATTTTGCAGCTGTGGCTTATTAAACTGATAGTTCGGTAATTTTCACATCTGTCAACACCTGCTTTCTTTGGGATTGGATGGAAATAGTTAGTAGAGTAATATTACAGAGCCCGATGACTGGTCATTAAGATGGTATCCACTAGATCTTCCTCTGAGAACGCCACTTCGGAGGTTCTGGGTCACGAAGACTGGCAGGGGCAGCCGACATGTCGTAGCGCTGGCTCCGAGTGAGTCCCTGATACAAGAAGTGAACTGGCTTCGCAGGACGCGTAAGCACAGCCCACGGCACCAGGATACAGACGGTCGTGGCCGGCGTAAGAAAGAGTTCCGCGGGGTCAGCGACCTCAGTCGTCGCTTAGTACGCCGTCTGGTGGTCATGTCCAGTGCGGTCGCGCTTGTGTGTTGTCTGCTAGGAAGTCGACAGCCGCCGAAGTATTATGCAAAGTGTGTTGCTGTCAGAAAATGCGTAAGCCAACCATACAGCAGATTGCAATGCGTTTCGCGAAGGAGTTTAGAGTTAAAATTCAGAGAGACTTTGTTCTACGAGAATACGAGAACATACAACTTCCTTCAACAAATATTTGTCGAATCGGCCATGAAAGTAAAACCAGAGGATTTCAAGCTCATACGGAGTCTCTAATAATAATTCCTCCAGAAACAGGAATGTTGAAACGATGGGGAAGTGATAATACTACAAGAGCTCCGTCCACATTACACCGTAAGGTGACTTTCTGAGTACAAATATAGGTGTGGATGTACATGTAGAACAACATAATGTCAGTACTATATTTCACGAGCATTCAGCATGTCAAACGGGCCGGCCGGAGTGGCCGAGCGGTTCAAGGCGCTACAGTCTGGAGCCGCGCGACCGCTACGGTTGCAGGTTCGTATACTGCCTCGGGCATGGATGTGTGTGATGTCCTTAGGATGTTACGTTTAAGTAGTTCTAAGTTCTAGGGGACTGATAACCTCAGAAGTTAAGTCCCATAGTGCTCAGAACCATTTGAACCATGTCAAACGGATAGGAAGGATAGGAATCTGACCTCAGTGTTTCATTATACACTACTGGCCATTAAAATTGCAACACCAAGAAGAAAATAATGAAGATGATAAACGGGTATTCACTGGACAAATATATTATACTAGAACTGACATGTGATTACATTTTCCCGCAATTTGGGTGCATAGATCCTGAGAAATCAGTACCCAGAACAACCACCTCTGCCCGTAATAACAGCATTGATACGCCTGGGCATTGAGTCAAACAGAGCTTCGATGGCGTGTACAGGTACAGCTGCCCATGCAGCTTCGACACGATACCACAGTTCATCAAGAGTAGTCTCTGGCGTATTGTGACGAGCCAGTTGCTCGGCCACCAGTGACCAGACGTTTTCAATTGGTGAGATATCTGGAGGATGTGCTGGCCAGGACAGCAGTCGAACGTTTTATGCATCCAGAAAGCCCTGTACACGACCTGCAACATGTGGTCGTGCATTATCCTGCTGAAATGTAGGATTTCGCAGGGATCGAATGAAGGGTAGAGCCATGGGTCGTAACAAATGGTTCAAATGGCTCTGAGCACTATGGGACTCAACTGCTGAGGTCATTAGTCCCCTAGAACTTAGAACTAGTTAAACCTAACTAACCTAAGGACATCACAAACATCCATGTCCGAGGCAGGATTCGAACCTGCGACCGTAGCGGTCTTGCGGTTCCAGACTGCAGCGCCTTTAACCGCACGGCCACTTCGGACGGCTGGGTCGTAACAAATCGGAAATGTAACGTCCAGTGTTTAAAGTGCCGTCAATGCGATCAAGAGGTGACCGAGACGCGTACCCAATGGCACCCCATACCATCACGCCGGGTGATACGCCAGTATGGCGAAGACGAATACACGCTTCCGATGTGCGTTCACCGCAATGTCGCCAAACACGAATGCGACCATCATGATGCTATAAACAGAACCTGTATTGATCCGAAAAAATGACGTTTTGCCATTCGTGCACCCAGGTTCGTAGTTGAGTACACCATCACAGGCGGTCCTGTCTGTGATGCAGCGTCAACGGCAACAGCAGCCATGGTCTCCGAGCTGATAGTCCATGCTACTGCAAACGTCGTCGAACTGTTCGTGCAGATGGTTGTTATCTTGCAAACGTCCCCATCTGTTGACTCAGGGATCGAGACGTGGCTGCACGATTCTTTACAACCATGCGGATAAGATACCAGCCATCTCGACTGCTAGTGATACGACGCCGTTGGGATCCAGAACGGCGTTCCGTATTACGCTCCTGAACCCACCGATTCCATATTATGCTGACAGTCATTGGATCTCGACCAAAGCGAGCAGCAATGTCGCGATACGATAAACCGCAATCGCGATAGGCTATAGTCCGACCTTTATCAATGTCGGAAACGTGATGGTACGCATTTCTCCTCCTTACACGAGGCATCACAGCAACGTTTCACCAGGCAACGCCGGTCAACTGCTGTTTGTGTATGAGAAATCGGTACGAAACTTTCCTCATGTCAGCACTTTGTAGGTGTCACCACCGGCACCAACCTTGTGTGAATGCTCTGGAAAGCTAATCATTTGCATATCACCGCATCTTCTTCCCGTCGGTTAAATTTCGCGTCTGTAGCACGTCGTATTTGTGGTGTAGCAGTTTTAATGGACAGTAGTGTACATTATAAACAACCATGGAAAATGAGTCCCTTTGTTACAGTTACAGCTAGTGACAATGCAACTGAATTTTACGCATAGATGGTTGATAGAATTTTTATTGGATGCGTCCATTTTGATTTCCATAGATCAGGTACGGCGACGCATTTGGCATACAAGCAGGACTCCGGCTTGCGTGCGTGCAAGTCTCTCTCCTGGTTGCACTCTTCCCCCCACTGCCACGCCACATTCTCTGTGTTTGAGGAGGTGGAAGAGGGAGTAATTGCGAACTCACCGCAGTTAATTGGCAACGCAGCCGTACTGCATATGACTTGATATTATATTTCTAAACAACACAGGTCACAAACAAAACAAATTTCCAGTATTATTTAATTCCTGTTAGCACGCTGAAGACACAATATTATTTTCATCTGGTACAAACTGCTGGTAAACAGACAATGCAGGCAGTTTCATAGAATTCAGTATTTGGTTTCATAATCTAAAATAACCTTCCACACGCATAAGTTGATCGAAATATTTTTGCGCGGTTGCAGTCTCATTATGGAGACGTGGAAACTCTTCCCGAAGAAAACAATGTATACCTCCTGGACAGTTATAAAGTATAGAATTTCTGTTTTAAACGAGAATAAAATTGTAGATCAATCAATTCCACCTGCAAATGCACAGGGGTGCTTTCAACTGAAACGGCAAGGTATCTCGAAAGCAGCTCGAAAACAGATGTTCAGCTTCTCAAAAACTTTCCTTGTGATTCTAAATTGTCAGAATTTGTCCCTTGCACAACGCGATTTTCTTTTTGATTGCATCCCTATCAAATCAGAAAAAAGTTGTTTCTCTCCTTGCAGTGTCTTACTGTGGGCAGTGAGGATTCAAGTCCACTTAAAATGCAAGGTTTAAAATCCATTCCAGATGTTCTAATTTTCGTTCCTGTTCTTCTTTTTCCTTCATAAATTCAAAAATTGTGGGTTTTAAATGGAAAATTGTTCTCGGCATCGGAAATTGTTGCAAATAACAGTAGAATAATACATGCAACTGCTAAACGAAGCGTCGTGTGTCTAAGGCCCCCCGTCAACCAAATTTTTAAATTCTTTCTGCATGGTGCTCTAATGTCGTCGATTATGTGACTATATTTCGCGTAATAGATACTGAGAATTCTTATCCTTCACTTCTGTCATTCTCATTCACTTTTAAAGACTTGCGACGATAGATCGCTAGACGGACTTTTTTTTGCGCCAACAGTCACTGAACCTGTAAACTTCTTTTATACCTCGAACAAGTAGCGAAGGGTTAAAAGCGATGACACAACGATTCCGTCCAGCTGAAGAAAGCCATGCCGACCGAAAAATGCCGCACCGTAGTGCTAAATGAAATGTCGCACTGTGCCGAGCACTTCCGAGAAATACCGAACAAAGCCGAGATAGGCAGAGCTTCGGCCCGCATACAGTCTGCATGTCATACTTGCGTGTAATTAGGCGCGCCGTGGTCGACTCTGCTGTGAAAGATTACACAGTAAAACTGACCTAAAAACTGCGTTCTGCATTTCGTGAGACTGTAATTTAAACAGCAAAGCTATGATCATAAGACAGAAAATGAAAGACTCTATTGATATTTTCAGCAACATTGAGCAATTACCCATGCAGCCTTGGACAGAATTCGTTGTCTGTGACTCGAGAAGAGGTCAGCGGTAGTCTCCTAGTCTTTAAGATCTCCGGGTGCCTCTCGTTATGATTTTTACCTGCAGGGCAGGTTGAAGGATCAAATGCACTTAAACAATAAACATCTAGTGGAAGATCGATGTTTAGTTGTGGCCGTTGCTGTTGCTAGTAGACTCGCCCACTCAATCCCAAAGTGGGCCGAAATATTAAAAGTTAAACAAGTTGGGGAGTCCAGTTGACCGTCAGAGAAAATAAATGACACGTACACGTTTTAGCAGCCTCTTGGCCTCTGCAATAATTTAGGCAAGAAACATTTGCTCGATACACCAGCATCGCCCGTCCCTGTCCACATAGAGGCAGACTCGACTCAGGAACATTTTACAGTTCTGAAAATGAGGAGGAGAAAGATTACTATAGCTTAACAATTCTACAGCAAAATGAAACAAATAATAACACATATATAGACCCATCAATCGAGAAGAAGCATGGAAGATAAAGATAGGGAACAGAGCGAAAACGAAGTTTAATCAGGATATGTCGTTGACGAGATGGAATAGTATTTCGTCACTGGTCACTGGAAAACGATGAGGTGTTTGGTCGAATGGTCGAAACGTTCCTTCGGAAAAATTTGGGTAATCTCCAGCCCCTCCACACACAACCTTCTAATCAGTGACTGTGTGCTCATACATCAGAGATTACAAGACTTAATAACAAAATACCAAATATAATTGCGTTCGCTGGTTTGATAGATGTAAACACATGGGTCTAGGCAACAAGGAAATCAAATAAGCCAGTCACGCAAAATGTAGTGCCATTTAAATATTCACTTTTTGTCAAAAAGCGTACAGACCAAGAAGAACGTACATGTACTCACCATTGGGAGGTATGTAATTGATTAGGGTTGCAAATCTTTGTGAAAGGTAGAACAACCGTCAGAGTGCATTAGTATATACGTGTTTAGCGTTGTTATCCGACCTGGTTGGGTACACACGGGGCGTGAACGGCGTCAGATGTTGAATGATCGCTTAAAGGACACGGAGATGCCGCGTACTCATGTGAGACAGAGTTATCAGCACGAGACATTGTTTGAAAGACACCCATGCAATTGAGATGTTATTTTATTTTAACTACCTGTTTCGGCATTCCATTGTGTCATATTCAGGCCTCATATACATCATTCAAAAATAAGCGATATTGGCATACTGGATCCATATGTTCCTGGGTGTCATGAAACCGTAACCCAAGTGCTTCCTTCGAAGACTTGATTGCCTTAGGCCGAAGTGAGCACTTGGGATATGGTATAGAATTCAAGACATCCAGGAACATGTGGCCACTGTATGCCAGTATCGTTTATTTTTTAAATATGCATGAGAGGCCTGAAAATGGCATAATGGAATGCAGCGAAACTGGTAATTAAAATAATATAACATCTCAATTGCGGGGCTTTTGGCGAATGTCATTAAGCTGTCTGAAAGAGGCCTCATTGTTGGCTTCCATTTGGCTGGTTTGGCGAATCGTACCATATTTGGATCTGAGGGGCATTTTGCTGTGACAGTGGCCTGATGTTGGACTACATGAGGGCAGGCATACAGGTGATTAAGGTTCCGGTCGACCATGTCCGATTACCAGAAGCGTGGACCGCCCAAGTGTGAAGCAAGCACATCGTGGCCCATTCACATCTGCACCTGCCACCGGAAAACAAGTAATGGACTTCGTGTGAGATATGTCATTCTGCACCGTTGGTCGGAGACTAACAGCATCTGGAATAAGTCATTAATGTCCCAGAAATGAACTGCCGTTAACACCACAGGACAAACGGCTGCGTTTAGAGTGTTGGCGTGATCGGGAAACATGGGCTGCTGGTGAATGGCGTCGCACTGTGTTCAGCGATGACTGATGCTTCTGCACTACCACTTACGAAAATAGCCAGCGAGTATGGCGGCGACTTAGGGAGATGTCCCAGTCTTTCAACCTTTTGGAGAGGCATATCCACGTTATTCCTGGCGTTATGGTGTGGGGAGCCATCGGGTATGACATCAGGTCACAGCTGGTACTTATCGATGAAATGCTGGCGCGACAACGGTACCTCACGAACGCCCTGTGTCCTCTTGTGTTACCTCTGATGCACCAGTGTCGTGGTACAATTTTACAACTGGACAGTGCTCGTCTGCACATGGTGCATGCCTCGATGAGCTGTCTATATGTTGGTGGGATACTCACGGGCCAGTAAGGTCTTGTGCTCTATACCTGACAGAAAATGTGGGGAACCAAATAAGACATTAGTTCTGCCACTATTGAAGGATATCAAGAATCAGTTGTGGGCCGGCTTGCCCCAGGAAAGGATGCAACTGCTTTATGACACCCCTCCCAACCAAATGAGAGCATGCATCCAGCCCAGAGTGGGTGCAGCGTCGTAATAATAATTGAGCTCATACTAGTAAGATCCTTTTAAATTTGGTTCTATTTTGTAGTCACTGAAATGACATCGCACATACGCTAGAGCTGATAAGTTTCATTTGTTTTCCTACTTCCCTTCTGAGTGTTTCAGTTTTTTTGTCAGGAAGTGGAAAACAATATTAAATCAATAATTCTGTGTGTTTCTATAACTAACTGTTCAGCATTTGTAGAACTTATATAGATTCTTGATCAACTTCCAGTAGATGGACGCTTGATGTCAGTTGTCCTGGGCGCAGATATACGTCATTACCCCTCCATAAGCCGCGTTGAAGATTTGTAGTGCCATCCAGGAAACCTCTCTGCGAAGTCGCTGGGCACAGTGCACAACTGTAGATTACGTACCAACTGAAAAACTGAGATGCCACAAATTATGTCCCTACCACCACAAACAAATCGTTGTTCATGGCATCGTAGCATTGCATGCTGTGCTGGAAGAGTTACATTAGGACACTGCGGCAGATCTGCTTTTTCCCCAGCGTCATCTATCTATTTGCGCAGTCATTAACTGTCCATCAAATGAGACAGCCTTTACACGTATGAAAAATTGGACACAGAAATTGCTCAATTCAAAAGGGGTTATTCATCTGTAGACAATGCAAGCACATAAAAATAACCTGTATTGAAACCCATGTGATTAAAATGACGATGCAGAATCGGAACTGTATCATGTTGTATAATAGGTCGTTGGCTGTCAATGTACATTGAATGATGGAGCAAAGTTTGACACGTAATTAGTTGAACAAAGAGTATAGCGTTTTGCTGCAAAATGACAACATATTGTTTTATCTGGAATGTTGCTCTGTACCGTCTCTGTAAATGAGGTCTCCACCCATGTTACATTCCACAAAAACAACGCAGCAACTAGTAATTGTTAACATACATTGAGTCTAATATCAGATTATGGAACAATTTCTAAGGTTTTCAATCGATTAACGACGTTGAAATTCCATCGTTTTCGTGCGTATTATATCCACCATCTTCTGAACACAATGAAAATACTGTGCACGTTCAGCTTCTCATCATCAATATATACCGTGAAATTCCACATTCACATACGAAAGTATCATGCGTGGGGGTCGTTACTAAATTATAGTAAATTGTACTAATCGAAATTTATCCAAAGAAAGTCATAATGTATAGATTATGCGTTAGTTAATTACAATTATTAGATCTCCAATTGAGTACAAAATGTCTTGTTTTATACCCTACTGCAGTCGTATATTTTATGAGGGTTTGATAATGTAGGGCTATGTCTCTACGTACACCTTCATCTGAGTCTGTACTTCGAATGCCACTTTACGTTCTGTGAGGAAGTGTATTCCGTATGCCTCACGCGCTTTTTCACTTCCCAGTTCCATTTCAAATGATGCGTCGGACTGACGACTGTGGCCTCCGCATGAACTTGAATTTCTCCGATTTTATTTTGATGATCGTTTTGCAAGATATACGCTGGAGGAAGCAATATTAATATGTTGGTTGACTCTTCTAGGTACATACACCTTTGGAATTATCAGTATCGCGTGCCATAATGTATAACACCTCTCATGTAATGTTTGCATTTAAGAGTTGGATAAGCACTTCCTTGACACTTTCGTGCTCAATAAACAAATCTGCGTCGAAACACACAGTTCTTCCTACCTCTTTCGCGTGTGGATTAAAGTGCTTCCAATGAATTTCAGTCCCTCATCTGCGTGCCCTACGAGTAGTTTTATGTAGGTGCTCCTTTAAATCTCTTCGTACAAATACTCACTGATATTTAATGGTTGCGCGTGTTTCCAGTGACTATTCAGTAATCATGTTATCAAGCAATAACTGGCCTTTCCGCCTATTCATGTGCATCATTTTACGTAAGTTTATGTCGTGGATCAACTTCCCGTCCCTGGACCAACCATCAGTCCCCTGCAGGTCTTCCTTTACCTGCATGTAGCTACAGTTTTCTAGCGTTGCGACTTTACTGTATTTAACATCATCATTCATGAACTACCTCCCCTTGAGGCACCTCCGAGGCTTTCTCTCTGTTATGAATGAAACGCTGTGTTCTATTTGTATGGAACTCCTCAGTCCAATCGCAAAATCGCAAAGCTGGTGTCATACTGCGTACGCTTTTACTTTGTCCATTAGATGACGGTGCGGAACTTTTATCACACACCTTCTGCAAGTCAAGGAACATAGCATCAGCTTGGGCCCTGGTACCTACTACCTTTTGGGTTTCGTAGACAGAGTGAGCTGTGTTTCACATAACACTGTTTGTGTAATTCATGTTGACTCCTGCAGAGGAGAATTTCCCTCTCCAGAAATTATCACCGTTTACAGCAATCGTCTACGAGGAATTTACCATACTGCATGCCTAGGGCTTGTGAAATATTATATAAAAACCCTTATATCAACTGCTCGCTTGCGGGTGTTGTTTTCTACTCATCAATAACACACTTGTCTGTTCTACGACATCTCCGGAAGTGTTCTACCAACCGCAGCGTATGTGACTACTGTAATGTCACATCGAACCTTACACGCTTTCAGTGATCACATGTATCCGTTTCCACGTAGTTGGTGCATCTGCGGCAATAGCTACATGTCTCCTAGCAATTTCTAAAGATCCAATTTTGGTGCCATGACATTATACGCAGCTCACAGACTTAATACGTTGCTTGCTGCCGCGGTGAGGATGCTGGTCTCGTCTAACCGTGGGCCGTATTGTCGCCGCAGGAGGATTTCCCTGGTATATACATAGCGACCGTGTGGGAGGTGTACGCCAGTGTTCGTGACCAGTGAGTGGATGTACTGTCTCCGCGCCAGGAGAAGTGACAGCATTTTGTAGGCGTGTCAGCTGGCGCAGACGCGACGGCCTATACTACCACATGGCCCCACCGAACTCATTAACAATCAATTGGTTGATGTTTGCCGCTAGAGTCAACGAAGGAAGATCCGTGATGTCTGGCTGCGCTGTTGCCAGCTTTCAATTCCGCGTTGCCAGCTTTCAGTTCCGAAACGCAACGGCTGCGGGCGAAGAGAATATTGTCATTTAAAGAGACATTTCGTGATTGGTTGATGTAGCCACGGGGAGCAGCCGCACCAAGCCCACTGCATCTTTCTGGTATCTTCTCTCGCCGACTGTAGAATACGTTCAAATGGCTCTGAGCGCTATGGGACTTAACATCTGAGGTCATCAGTCCCCTGGACTTAAAACTACTTAAACCTAACTAACCTAAGGACATCACACACATCCATGCCCGAGGCAGGATTCGAACCTGAGACCGTAGCAGCAGCGCGGTTCCGGACTGAAGCGCCTAGAACCGCTCGGCCACAGCGGCCGGTTGTAGGATAGGACCTTGCTACTCCAGTTGAGCGGGCGCTTAAGAAACTTCCGTCTTATCAGCCCCTCGTCTCTCTCAGTGCAGACACCTCGTGTCACGGCCATAAAAAGATGAGAGTAAACAGTTTTCTTGGATTGATTTCTTCTTCTGATGTTTCTCCAGAGAGCAGCGATGGACTAGAAATTAACAACGCGACCTTTGTTTGATAATAACTCGAAGGTAACCATATACATATAATAGTTAAGTGGGAGTGATTGAGAAAAGCGATTCTCACTTCTCTCCGGAACAAAGAAACTAAAAAAATCAAAGTCCTTTCTTTAAAAACCTACACGCAATCTGTATTATTGTATAGGCGCCCGATACTATAGGTTCCATGTCTTATTCTTTTTTCTTCTTTTTATTCTAGCGCCTATTCCATCTAGTACAGGATCCAGTTCTTCAGGAGTTGACAATTTTTTTAATGATTTTACTTTATGGTAACCTAAGAGACGGAAGTCTTGTGCTCTATCTGTCTGTGAACCGTGTAAACTTTGCTCCGTGTATTACTTTAACTGTATATGTATCGTATTCTCTGGGCGAAATCTGGATATCAGCCCAGTATTTGCATAAAAGACATTAGGAAATCGCCTAAAAACAACACTGTCATATATATATATATATATATATATATATATATATTTATATATATATATATACTATCCCATGTGTCCTCGCTGGCTCAGACAGATAGAGCGTCTGCCATGTAAGTAGGAGATCCCGGGTTTGAGTCCCGGTCAGGGCATACATTTTCACCTGTCCCCGTTGACTTACATCAACGCCTGTATGGAGCTATGGGTATTCATTTCATTGTAATTTCACTGAGTTAATAGGTGTGCCGTCTCGCCACACACATTCGATCTGGGTCTAGCTTACCTCTCTGTCTCACCAGCCAACACACTGCGCGTTATGCTATACAAGCAGGTCGCTATCGCTTCTCTAAGTATAAATTAAATATCTAAATGAAGCACTCTTTGACATGGAGGTTACTCTAAACACTATAGGAGAATCAGTATGATGTGACAATTGAAAATATGTGCCGGACCATGGCTCGAGGACAGACTACTTGCTAATCGCGAGTATCGCTTAGCACGCCTCCAAGCTTGTCTCGGACTTTCACTGTTACTGGTATGTCAGTCTACGATTTCTTGAATATTGGTGGCACAGGTTATCCCATGTGGTATATAGGAATTAGAGGACTGTGCGTTATACTGCCACACGAGATATAAATTATCTGAATTAGATTCTCTGAAGTAACGTGAAGGAGAACACATGCGTAGTGTTCGGATATCATAGCTGGAGGCATCAGAGTTTGAGACAGGTCTGAAGGCGTGCTTAGCTAACTACTGGTTAGGCTGTTCTCCCCGATAAGCTAGGTATACGGCTTCGACTTCCGGTCTCGCACAGATTTTCCACATACTTAAACCGGTTATTATTCCACAGAGCCTTGACAGAGGAACTTGCTTGGACTTCCTGCGGAATACTCTGCTGGGATGGTTGAGAAAGTGCATTTGGCAGTACGACAGGTTATGTAGTTTTTGCATGACGGGGCACCATCCCAGTTCCGCATTATAATTGGCTGACACCTCAGCAACATCTTGCCCGTGCGTAGGATAGGATGCATTGCCCCCATAGCACGGCCTGCTAGATCACCGGACTTAAACCCCCTGATTTTTACCGTCCATTTCCGGACACATGTTCGTAGTAACTTTCTTCCTCCATTTCTGGTCAGGAATCCGTCCATGCGCTTTGTCGGTTTTATTAACATTCACCCTGTATACTGCACGGGCAACGGCCTTGCCGCAGTGGATACGCCGGCTCCCGTCAGATCACCGAAGTTAAGCGCTGTTGGGCGTGACCGGCACCTTGATGGGTGTCCATCCGAGCCGCCATGCGCTGTTGCCATTTTTCGGGGTGCACTCAGCCTCGTGATGCCAACTAAGGAGCTACTCGGCCGAATGGTAGGAGCTCCGGTCAAAGAAAACCATCATTATGACCGGGAGAGCGGTGTGCTGACCACATGCTCCTCCTATCCGCATCCTCAGTGAGGATGACACGGCGGTCGGATGGTCCCGATGGGCATATTGTGGTCTGAAGACGGAGTGCTGTATACTGCACAGTCAAGGTGACCTGGTGGGTACAGCACGAAACTCCAACTCTGAAAGTCCGTGGTTCAGTCCTGGGTAGGAGCAGGGAATATTCATCGTTCCATTCCTTCCAGGGCAGCCAAAGGTCCACTAAGCCTGGGACCCTTTCTTAGGGGCAAAAGGAGTCTGGGGCGATATGCTCATCGTCCTACCCTTTCTAGTAACGTGGCGAACGAAGGCTGCCTTCAAGCCACAAGTCGGCTAGTGGTTGATCGCCAAAGACTTGACATTTTTCATTTTCAAATACTATAGTGAATACACAAAAAAGTAAAATTTCAGTTTTGCTATCCATTTGTGGTGCTGAAATTTTGTTTAGCAGCTACTTTGATAGAATTTGTATGAAAAGACAGTTTATGGCGAGCTACTACTTTAAAACCTCTTTTATACTGGAATGCCTCTTACAAGGGAACCTCCCCATCGCACCCCCCTCAGATTTAGTTATAAGTTGGCACAGTGGATAGGCCTTGAATAACTGAACACAGCTCAAGCGAGAAAACAGGAAGAAGTTATGTGGAACTATGAAAAAAATAAGCAAAATATACAAACTAAGTAGTCCATACGCAGATAGGTAACATCAAGGAAACCGTCCAGTAGCGTCGTGGTCCCGTGGTTAGCGTAAGCAGCTGCGGAGCGAGAGGTCCTTGGTTCGATTCTTCCGTGGTATCAAAATTTTAATTTTTTCATTTTCAGACAATTATTATCTGTCCGTCTGTTATGTTTTCATCACTTGTTTGGGAGTTATTATCACATCCACAAGAAAACCTACATCAGGCAAGGTAGAAGAATCTTTTTACCCACTCGACAATTGTACAAGTTAGGTGGGTCGACAACATATTTCTGTCATGTGACGCACATGCCGTCACCAGTGTCTTATAGAATATATCAGACGTGTTTTCCTGTGGAAGAATCGGTTGACCTATGACCTTGCGATCAAATATTTTTGGTTCCCATTGGAGAAGCACGTCCATTCGTCTACTAATCGCACAGTTTTGCCGCGCGGTCGCAAAACACAGGCACTAAACTTATTACAGTGAACAGAGATCTCAATGAACGAACGGACATTGCCAAAATAAAGAAAGTAAACTTTTCACTCAAGGGGAGATTTGAACCAAGGACCTCTCGCTCCGCAGCTGCTCACGCTAACCACGGGACCACGGCGCTCCTGAGCTCGCGTTCTCCTTGATATTTCCTGTCTTGCCTATGGACTACTCAATTTGTATATTTTGCTTATTTTTTTCATAGTTCCACACAACTTCTTCCTGTTTTCTCGATTGATCTGTGTTCCGTTTTTCAAGACCTATCCACTGTGCCAACTTATAACTAGATCTGAGGGGGATGCGATGGGGAGGTTCCCTTGTTAGTAGCCGTTAATGTAGGTTTCTTCAGGAAGCAATGTGTACCAATATCTGTTTTTGGAACGGGGCGTACTTGTTGTGACAGAGATGACTTTATGAATAGAATATGGCAAAAGGAACAATCCAGAAACATATGAAGAAAAGTCAATATTGGAGCGATACTCCTTATGTAGGGTTTCCATAAATGTTGGTACTAAAATCGGGACACAGTCGACAGAAACCCAGTCATAAGATGAAGGCGAGGAGGAACTTCGAACGCCTGGAAAGTTAATCTATGCGTTACTACTGAGCATAATACTTTAGAAATATACTTACTTACATACACAATATCTACACAGATTATTTTGTGGACCTGTCATACTTCTCAAATGATTTGACTGCTTTTAAGGGATCGCCGGCCGGAGTTGCCGTGCGGTTCTGGGCGCTACAGTCTGGAACCGAGCGACCGCTACGGTCGCAGGTTCGAATTCTGCCTCGGGTATGGATGTGTGTGATGTCCTTAGGTTAGTTAGGTTTAATTAGTTCTAAGTTCTAGATGAGTGATGACCTCAGAAGTTAAGTCGCATAGTGCTAAGAGCCATTTTTTTAAAGGATCTGTTTGTTTGCTTGCATAATTACAGAATTTGGCAGAGCTCATTTGAAAGCTTCAAGAACAGTGTAAGATGCTCTCAGTTATTAATGTATCCAAACGATTCCATACCTCAGACCTGGAAGATTGTCGCAGACTCAGGTAGGTGGTAGCAGATGATGATACGGGGTGTTCAAAAAGTCTCTCCAGAGTGCCGTATTATTGTTAGCCGCGCGTGTCGTACGCCGCAGTGAATATACCGAAATGAAACTTAGTGAAATACAAGTTATTAATTTTTATTGAATATTCATTTTTAATTACAAATTTTCACATTAAATGTTGAAAGTGTCCCCCCTGTTGTTGAATACACAATTCAATTCGTCTAATCATGTTTCCAAACACAAGATGTAAAATTTCTTCTGTAACAGAAGCAGTGAAAGTGGATATTTCAGTTTTCAATTCATCGATGGATTTTGGACGGTTTTTATAGACAGTGGCTTTCGCTACACCCCAGAAGAAAAAGTCAGGAGGTGTTAGGTCAGGCGATCGTTGAGGCCAAAGTCCCTGTGAAATTATGCGATCACCAAAAACATCAGCAAACAGTGACGTTGAAACGCCAGCTGTATGCGCGGTTGCACCATCTTGTTGAAAATAACCGTTCAGTAATTCACTTAACACAAGTTCTTCTATGAATGAGTACAGAATACCACTGCAGTATCGTTGTGCGTTTATTGTTTCGTTGAAAAATATGGGACCCACAATCCGACGTCTAGAAATTGCAATCCAAACTCCTATTTTCACAGAATGAAGTGGTTCCTCATGAATACACAATGGATTTGTAGTACTCCATATACGAGAGTTCATGTACCAGTATAAATGAAACCACGCTTCGTCAGTGAAAAACGTTTCGTTAGGAATATCCCTTCCATTTTGTTGAGCGAAATTTTTGAATCATTGGCAATAATGCAGTGTCTTTCCATGGCCAGTATTTTTTAGTTCTTGCACGACTGTCACTTTGTATGGGAAAAGTTCTAATTTTTTCCTTACAGCTGTCTGGGCCGTTCCGACACTAACATCGATTGCCTGGGCGAGTTTTCTTACTGACTTGTTCGGACTCATGAAAATTTTATCGCACATATCAAGTAGTTCATCCGCAGACAAAACGCTAGGACGACCACTTCTAAGTGCATTTGTCACTGAACCCGTAGTTTGAAATTTGTTAATCAAATCTCGCACGGTGTCGCGATATGGAAGTGTTGTCTCCGGGAAAACCGAATTAAATGTTTGAGGAACTGAAACTGTTCGCCAGCTTTGAACACTTGCTCGACTAAAAACACACGTTCTTCAATGGGTAGCATTTTAACAGTGACAAAAACGAAACAAACGAACAAAGGAACTAAACTTAAACGTTCACGTCAACACGTAACGACACACACCAACGATACTACTGACGCTGGTTGAGATAAATGGAATAGTGGAATGTTGGGAGAGTCGACTTGAAGGGAAGTAGCCGAGGCAAGCGAACAATCATAACGGCACGCGCGGCACTGCGGAGAGACTTTTTTAACACCCCATATTTCAAGGGAGGATAGATATTCGACTGAAACAAGTGTTTTTGTACTTCTATGAAGATAACAGTCGGCCATCAGGGGCATCCACAGAGTGTACAACAACTGTATTGTTATTGCCCTTATGTGATCCACATGCCGCCACACATACAGCTGCCTTGAAACTGTAGCGCGTGCTACGATCAACTTGCACGACTACCAAGCCACGTAAAAAAAGTTAAATAGCTCAACGTATGTTTCGCAGATTTAACTAGGACTACAATAAAAAAAATGAAAAATGTTAACTAAGTATAATGTTTCGAAATGGGCTACCATGTCACCCAACTGGGCTGGCGTGCGACGAGGTACTGCGAGTTGGCTACCTTAAGAAACGAACTCTTCGCTAGAGATAAAGTGACGGAAGTCCCGCCCATAAAAAATACATCGGAGTGAAATTACTCTGAGCTAGCGCGTACGTGGGTTGAGGGAAATATAGCCGCTCGCGTTTCGTGGGCGCCCAGTGTTAACTGTACCCTCGTTTCCAGTTCGGTTGTAAAAATAATTGATAGTTACAAATAACTGCAAAAAGTAGCTGATATAAAAAATAACCGTAGTAACGGCAACTGATAGTCGGAAATAACACTTGGGCCCCACTCGAAACTCAAGTTACTCAACAATACGAACAAGAGAATAATGATTGTTATACAGCATTGCCAGCTGTAGTCACGTGGTTGTAGAATGAGAGTTGGACGCTGGCGGTTACTTATAGGTATGTATTAACAAATAATTAGTAAAGTGAGTCAATGAAACACGAGGGTGAGTCAAAAGAAAACCTTAAATTTGTAATAACAAATCGAAATTTCGCTCCGTTATCTGTATGTTGGTAAGCGTGCTACAAACAGCGTGCAGAATGGCCTGTAGGTGGCAGCATAGTGCAGATGCACACATACCGTTACAGTGTCAGTATAAAGATGGCCGCCCCACTTGGGACTTGCACCAGGGAAGAACAGCGTTCTGTTATTCGGTTTTTGCGTAGTGAAGGTTTGAAACCTATTGAAACTCATCGACGAATGAAGGTTGAATACGGTGATGCATGTTTGTCACAGCAGCAAGTCTACGAATGGAGTAGGAAGTTCGCAAATGGTGTGACTCCAGTGGAAGGTGCTCCTCATCCAGGTGTGACCACAGAACATTGCAGCAGTTGAAGCCATAGTGAAGGAAAACCGTCGAGAGACACTGAATGACATTGCAGCATGTTTACAGATTAGTCATGGGTCAGCACACCACATTGTGCATGATGTGCTCCAGTTTCACGAAGTGTCTGCAAGATGGGTGCCACGGCAGCTGACTCCTGAAATGAGACAACGACGTGTTGACGCTTGTGGAGATCTCCTTCGGCGCTTTGAACGAGAAGGTTATGGCTTCCTTGCAGGAATCGTTACTGGGGACGAAACCTGAGCTGACTTCCACCAACCGGAAACGAAGAGAGCGAACAACCCTGACCTTGCCCCAAGTGATTCCATATGTTTGGACCACTCAAAGACGCAATGGGAGGAAAGAAGTTCCGTTCTGATGAAGAGGTACGCCACGCGGTGCATGAGTGGTTGCGCGGACTACCAAAAGAATTTTTTCTAGAGGAATTTACGCACTTTGTAAGCGCTTGAGGACTTGCAATGAGCAGGGGGAGATTATGTTGAAAAGTGATACAGTTTTGTACCACTTCTGCACACTAAATAATATTTAATAAAATATTTAAGGTTTTCATTTGACTCACCCTCGTATAAACCTTCGATACTCTTACTCGTACTTGAAAATCGGTACATGTAGTGCCCAGTTGAGCCTTTTTGGGACGCTGGGACAAAGAATTAAAAATCAGAACATTCGCGTTTAATCGGAACGTATGGCAACGCTATCCTTCAGCTGGTCGCAAACCCGCTAGAAACCGTGCTAGATAAGAAGGACTGCATCATCAGGTTTCGGAGTCTGGCGCCGTCGATTGTCAAAATGGGTAGGGAGGCGCCGAGTAGTAATTGGTGGAATGGCGGCGCCTCATGCAACATTAATGCGCCGGTGTGACGTCATGGGCCCGGCGGTGGGAAGGGACGGTAGGGGGGAATGGGAAATGGACGGCGCACTGGCGGCGCGAGGAGCGTTTCGTCTGTAATTGCGACGCTCTTGCTCGTCTTCTGCCTCCACTCTCGCAGCCGACGAGAAAGCACTGGAGTAGGTAATCGGAGTGGCGCCAGCAGACGCCGAGTCAAGGCTCGGGGCAATGGGGGAGGGAAGAGAGAAGTGCGAGAAATCTCGCCCTCCGTTCCTGAGCGAGGATGGAAACTAGCAGGTGCACGCCAACCTGTCTCCTCACTAAGTACAATCACTTATTTCGGTAGTTAAGCAGTCGGTCCCATACTCCAAAGAAGACGCACACGGTTTCTAACTTAATGAGGTGGAACGAGTCACTTTCTAGGCTATGTTCACAAGATTTGTCTGTATATTTGACTACGTTTTACCCATTTAGAGATTAATAAATATGATGAGGACTAAAATTTTATATCAAGAATGAACGAGTTTCGGTATTTGATACTACTCATGTAGGACGTAGATTAATTAAGGGAAGTATAGGGGGCAATCAAATGAAGATGAAAGATGTGGAAAAAAATAAGTAAACTGTTTGTTGTTTCAAAAGTAACACCGTAAACCCATACTGGGGCTCTTTGAACCACACACTTACACTGCGAGCTGTAGGACACGTTGCGCTGTCTTGTTGATACATGCCATCGCGCATGAAATACACTACTGGCCATTAAAATTGCTGCACCAAGAAGAAATGCAGATGATAAACAGGTATTCATTCGACAAATATATTATACTGTCACTGACATGTGATTACATTTTCACGTAATTTGGGTGAATAGATCCTGAGAAATCAGTACCCAGAACAACCACCTCTGACTGTAATAACGGCCTTGATACGCCTGGAAATTGAGTCAAACAGAGCTTGGATGGCGTGTACAGGTACAGTTGACCATGGAGCTTCAACACGATACCACAGTTCATCAAGAGTAGTGACTGGCGTATTGTTGCTCGGCCACCATTGACCAGACTTTTCAATTGGTGAGAGATCTGGAGAATGTGCTGGCAAGGGCAGCACTCGAACATTTTCTGTATCCAGAAAGGCCCGTACAGGACGTGCAACAAGCGGTCGTCCATTATCCCGCTGAAATGTAGGGTTTCGTAGGGATCGAATGAAGGGTAGAGCCACGGGTCGTAACACATCTGAAATGTAACATCCACTGTTCAAAGTGCCGTCAATGCGAACAAGAGGTGACCAAGACGTGTAACCAATGGCACCCCATACCATCACGCCGGGTGATACGCCAGTATGGCGACGACGAATACACGCATCGAATTTGAGTTCACCGAGATGTCGCCAGGATGCGACCATCATGACGCTGTAAACACAATCTGGATTCATCCGAAAAAATGACGTTTTCCCATTCGTGCACCCAGGTTCGTCGCTGAGTACACCATCGCCGGCGTTCCTGTCTGTGATGCAGCGTCAAGGGTAACCGCAGCCACGGTCTGCGAGCTGATAGTCCATGCTGCTGCAAACGTCGTCTAACTGTTCGTGCAGATGGTTGTTGTCTGGCAAACGTCCCCATCTGTTGACTCAGGGATCGAGACGTGGCTGCACTATCTGTTACAGTCATGCGGATAAGATGCCAGTCATCTCGACTGCTAGTGATACGAGACCGTTGGGATCCAGCACGGCGTTCCCTATTACCCTCCTGAACCCACCGATTCCACATTCTGCTAACAGTCATTGGATCTTGACCAACGCGAGCAGCAATGTCGCGATACGAAAAACGGCAATTGCGATAGGCTACAATCCGACCTTTATCAAAGTCGGAAACGTGATATTACGCATTTCTCCTCCTTACACGAGGCATCACAACAACGTTTCACCTGGCAACGCCGGTCAACTGTTGTTTGTGTATGAGAAATCGGTTGGAAACTTTCCTCATGTCAGCACGTTGTAGGTGTCGCCACCGGCGCCAACCTTGTGTGAATGCTCTGAAAAGCTAATTATTTGCATATCACAGCATCTTCTTCCCGTCCGTTAAATTTCGCGGTGCAGCAATTTTAATGGCCAGTAGTGTACAAAGTACATTTAGGGGTGGACGTGGTCAGCAAGGATGGATGCATTCTTGTGTTATACCACTGTGCCTTCCAGAATGACGGGATCTCACAGGGAATGCCACGAAATCATTCCCCAGACCTTACCGCTCCCTCTACCGGCCTTGACCCTTCCGACGACTCTTGCAGGATGATTGCTCTCAAATGTTTCACACCATACACACCAACGAACATCTGTTCGATGGAGCATAAAATTGATTCATTGGAAAAGCCCACCTGTTGACACTGAGTGGTTGTCCAGTTGCACTATTGACGTGCAAATTCCAGTCTTCATCGCCGATGAACAGCAGGCACCATAAGTGCACGAACCAGACGCTACCTGCGGAGACCCATACTCAGCAACATTCGCTTAAGGAGACGCTGTTGGTGTCCCTTTGGTTCATCTGGGTGGTCAGTTACTCAGCAGTTGCTCGTCGTTCACACCTGTTATCTATGGTCCCTGGTGCACCATAATTGCCTCCGGGCCCGTTTTGGATAGTGCCCTTTTACCATTCGCGACATACTTTAAACAAGGCAGCACGCCAACAGTTTACAGTCTTAGCGGTTTCGAAAATGCTTCCACCCTTGGCCCAAAAGCCAATTATCGTGCCCTCTTGGACGCCAGATGAATTGCTCCGTTTCCACATAGCGACAACCACTGTACTGTTTCCGCATCTCCCCCCCCCCCCTTCCCCACCCCTTCCAACACGCATTATATAGCCTCCACTGCTAGTGCGGCGACCTGCCGTCTATGAGTGGTTATTGCAAGTTGACGTCCAACATTATCTCACTGGGAGACAAGACGGTAATTGCTGTCATGGAAAAATATTTGCAGTTTCAGTAGAGGACTCTATAGACGGGGGGAGGGAAGATTAGTTGGGGTGGTGGGAAATTGATGAGAATGAATTATACACTGATCCGTCAGAACTTTACGACCATGTACCTAAAAGCCGATATGCCCACTTTTGGCCCGGATAATAGTGGCGATGCCTTGTGGCATGAAAGCAATGAGGCCTTCTTAGGTCGCTGGAGGGTGGTGGTACCACATCAGCATACACAAGTCAACTAATTTCCGTAAATTCCGGGAAGGGGGCAGTGAGCTTTGACGCCACGTTGAATCATATTCCAGATATCTTCTGTCAGGATCAGATCTGGCGAGTTGGGGGGGGGGGGGGGGGGGGGGCAGCACATCAACTGAAACTCCCGTGTTCCTCGAACCACTCCATCATACTTATGGCCTTGTTACTTGGGGCATTATCTTGTTGAAAAAGTCACAGTCGTTGGGAAACATGATCGTCATAAAGGGGTGTACATGGTCTGCAACAGTACGACTACGGCACTCCTTGGCCGTCATGGTTCCTTGCGCGAGCTTTATTGGATCCATGTATGCCCACGTGAATGTTACCCAAAGCAGAATGGAGCCTCCGCCAGCTTGCCTCCATTCCGTGTCAAGGAGCTCTTATCCCGGTAGATGACGGATTCACGCCCTCCCATCAGCATGACGAAGAGCATTCATCAGACCATGCAACGCTCTGCCACTGCGCCAACGTCCAGTGCCGATGGGTAAGTGACCATTTCAGTCATAGTTACCGATGTCGCGGTGTTAACATTGGCAGATATATGGGTCGTCGGCTGCGGGGGGCCTAGCGTTAGGAGTGTTCGGTGCACTGTCTGTCCAGACATACTTGTACTGTGCCCAGCATTAAATCTGATGTTAGTTAAGTCACAGTCCTCCACCTGTCCTGTTGTACTAGTCTGTCGAATCTACGACATCCGACATCTGTAATGAGGGGTGGGCGCTCAACCCAACGAGGTCTGGGCGTGGTTTCACCTTGGTTTCGCCACGTATTGAAGACACTCACCACAGCAATCCTCATATACCAGACAACTCGTGCACTTTGCGAAATCATCGTGCCCAACCTCCGGAACATCACAATCTGCCCTCGGTCAAACTCAGATACATCGCGCTCCTTCCTTACTCCACAGTTGGACAGCACGCTCACTGGTACTACAGACGCCGTGCGCCGGCCGGGGTGGCCGAGCGGTTCTAGGCGCTACAGTCTGGAACCGCGAGACCGCTACGGTCGCAGGTTCGAATCCTGCCTCGGGCATGGATGCGTGTGATGTCCTTAGGTTAGTTACGTTTAAGTAGTTCTAAGTTCTATGGGACCTGATAACCTTAGAAGTTAAGTCCCATAGTGCTATAATTAAAAAAGACACCGTGCATGTGTCTGACTAGCAGTAATTCCTTGCCAGGTGACGCTGCTATCGCCTTGGCGCGTTCACATTGACAGTAGGTAGCTGGTCGTAATGTTCTAGCTTGATGGCTACAGACAAGTATATGAAAGAGCAAAATGGCGAAGGACATTTAATCCTTGGGGCCTCCGCTGTCTCTACAGCCTATTTTGTGGATCTTACACCACTAAGAAGTCCTTGTTCTTAGCTTGAAAGACGTACACATTGCCGGCGATGGGCGAGGCATGACAGAATCTCTGACCAGAGAGTTGTTTATCGTTAGCTGCATGGAGGTAAGAATAGAGGGAGATGCCGTGATGTCACAGCTGTGAAGCTATGTGAAGCCGAGGGTAGCCATCTCAATCCGACCAAAACATTGCTGCTGTAAGCTCGTGTGCATAGGCTGTGCATAGGCTTGTCGCCCGCTTTTGGAAGGATTTTGCGCTGTTATGGTGACTTGTGTGGTGTTCGGATGTACGAATCGTTCTGATTGCGATGCGAACTCGAAGAGAATAACATTTCATGTGTAAGTTGTCTCGTTAAGTGTGATTTTACAACTTCATTGTGAATGAACGTGTGCTACATCGGTAATTGTACTATAGCGTGTTTTTCTCCTGTATCATTTTAGATTTCCTAAAAATGAAAGTCGGAAAGCTCTGTGGGAGAATGCCGTGAGGAGGAAGAATTGGCGTGCGTCTAAATGGAGCACTATATGTTCTCAGCATTTCCGAGAAGTTGACATAGACCGAACTTCCCTTTCAACAGTAAGGCTCCGAGAAAATGCTGTACCATCAGTTTTCCCTACACACCCAAAACATTTGCAAAAGGTATGTTAATTCAAAGAATTAGATTCTTAGTTTTCAAGTTCACGTTTCAGTACAATACGTACGTATCGTCGATAATCGAAGTGTTGAGTAACTCACTTTGTCTTCATCATGTACCAAATTAAAAGCTAACACTACATTAACTGGCGTAAAGTATAGGCCTAAACAGGACACTGTGTAGATTTGCCATTCTATGTACCGTATTTCAGTAAATATTGGTGGTAATGAACAGTGTTTCCCAGTAGTGTAACGTAACTGAAATGTCCCAGTACGTATTGCAAACAAGATGTATTTATGGGGCTTTGGAGGGAGGGTATAGTTAACTTAGTTTTCAGTTTCTATTATTTAGTTTGTGATGCACGTTTATTACTGAATTAACAAAATTGTATCGTTTACATTGAAGGCTAGCTATTCGTAATATTACATTAAAAACTATTTTTGATCAGAAGAAACGCGGAATTTTGCCTTTACAAGATTTTATTTTAAACAAAAACTTCGAAACAACCAATCTGATGACGTTACATGCGTATATGGTGCAATTAGCGACTGTAATACACGCAGCGCTATAGCACACTGGCAATGTTTTGGTCAGAGTGTCACGGCAGCGAGCCACGCCCCCATGGCTTCAAAATGTATTACGGCTGGGATACGTAGCGCCATCTCCCCTTGTTCTTACCTCCATGGTTAGCTGTTGCTAGTCTGCGCTTGACCGCGCGAGTCGCCAGTAGTAGTCAGTCCGTGTTAGTCCGTGCTAGTCGGCGGGAGTCGGCATGCGTCGGCTGTGCGCTCTGGTCGCGACTCTGGTCGCGACTCTGGTCAGGACTCTGGAGGATGAGTATTGTTGTAGAAGGTAAAGAAGCAGCCTTGCGCATATTAAATAATGTATGTTAATTGTAATTTAATTTGTTCAGAAAAAATGCCACAATAATAATTTTCGTAATATAAAGCAACTCTTTTAAAGAAAAGCATTCATTTCAATTTAAAGAATTTCCAATGCATTATCATTGCATCCAAAAATAAAAAAAAAAAATATACGCCAGCATTGCACGAAGCTGTGTCGAAAAATGAGTAATTAAGAGCGGATATAATTGCAGTTTTATTGAGGTAAGAATTTTTTGCTTTTTTATTCAGAATACAGGGCCGAAGGTCAGCGCTGCTGTCCTCATAAAATTTATCAGGTTACAGAACCTTTTTTATTAATTTTGGTGTTAGGAATTTTTCTATTTCGAACTTGACATTAAATGAGAAACGAATTTTGTGAGAATATTAAGTGTGAATGCATTCTTTGCACAGAGACTATAAATCGGAGCCAATTTTGTTCAGAGGTTACAATATTAGAAAAATTCATTTAATTATTTTTTTTTTTTTTATGGTGAGGCTACGCTTGGCTCACATTATCATTTAATTATTAATCGCTGCGGGGAGGTTACACTTGGCTCCATTTCCATTAACGATATTTTGTGGGGAGGTTACACTTGGCTCCATTTCCATTAACGATATTTTGTGGGGAGGTTACACTTGGCTCACATTTACATTTTCATTTACATTCTTTGTGGGGAGGTTAAAAGCTCCGTTTTCTTCCGTTGCTTGCACTTAACGCACAGTCGCTTTTAAGTTCTTGTACTTCTTGGTGATCTAAGATTATGGCACGGCCGCTTATGACCTTAGTTGTTTTTGCGCCCTAAAACAAACAAAGCAAAACAAAGCTTGCCTTGTTGTTTAGGTAGTGAGTAAGAGTTGAATACAGTGAGAGGGAATGCAATGGTTGAGAAGACGATAGAGCAAACACAGATTCTGTGGTTATCGGTACGTGTTAATTGGTCGTAGGCAGGCTGGTATAGTCTAAATAGCGAACGTCACAAATGTACCATACACAAGCACTCGTCGCCAATTCCAGCCAGCGTGAACTCTCGTACGACAGTCCTTGAAGAATAGGATCACCATAATGAAATGTGGAGAGTATTAGTGGTTCTACAAGTTTCTTTTCCAAGCTCAAGAAAAACATTTGTTTATGTTTCTGTAGTGAATGATTTGAAGCTACCTCACATACTGTAGTTGTGAGTCCAGTAATGGTCCATAATTACCCCCAAATTATTTGGAGAAGGAGAAAAAGTTATTTGTGATCCGTTTAGGATTAATGGAGGAACAGATTTCTATGTCATTCTAATTCTCGTTTTGCGATATTTATAATGAAACTTGAGGAACTGTTGAAAAATATTATTCGAGTAGTGGTATAGCATGATTTTCAGTAAGTGTCTACAAATTATGGCGCACTAAATATTGAAACCAAACACAGCTGACAAAAAGCTACTCTTCCTCAGGAGGCATAGCTCTAATACCGTCTAATACAGCCTCTAGCCTTGACAGCGGAATCCAGTTCGACGAGAAAGAGATTCCACAAGCTTTTTTTTTTTTAGGTGTGCCACATCCAGATAAGGCCACTCATGTTTATTAGATTTCGTAGAGCTACCAAACAGCGGGGATGTTTCACTCGCCGTTCTTAACAGTCGCAGACAGCTTATGTGGCACTGATGCTGAATGCTCTAGCAGGCCAGTCGAGATGTTATGTGGAGCTTGGGTGTTGGTCGGAGCAGAGACGCTGTGAACACAGCTGTTATTTTGGAAGATGGGAGTGTCAGAAACACTATCATCATGAAGATGTAGAAGAAAGGGGCAACACCTGGTGACCGAAAATTTCGAAATAAAAGTCATGGTTCATGTTAGTGGTAACCTAAATGAGTGGACCCGAGACAGAGGACGAAAAACACCTCCAAAACATCGCAGAATCGCGTCCAGCCTGAACTACACTCTCCACACACTGTTGGTTATACACCTCATTGGGCTATCGGAGCATTCAGTGCCTTACAACATTTGAAAATGAGGCAAAGCTGTGTCTATTCGGACCGCAGTACAAGCCTCCAGGCAGCTACAGTCCAGATTTTGTAGTGTCGGTCCACTGAAGAACAGTGGCCTTTTGCGAGTACCTGACTCCAGTGCCATTTGCGTCCAGTTCCTTTCGCATAGTTCTTCCTAAAGCTGGCTGCGATGGACCTTCAGTCACTGACAGCAACAGTTCCTCTCCAGTTCGAAACAGACTGCCCATGTCGGAGAGTGACACTCGTCTTCATTCCCTGAGCGTTATGATCCTTCTACGACCGATTTCATTATGCTACGCTACATGGCCCGCGTGTGGTACACCGTTCGTTGTAGACGAGCTGGGCAGTCCGCTTTGATAAGCCAACAAATTGGACAGCTTAATTCACGGTTTGGTCGTATACCGGTCCAGGCACGATACCTCCTTTCTCTCATCGTGTCGTGTCCCCACGCGTCCACTGCACTGATTGCCTACATGGGGTGAACACGAATATCAAAGCACCAAAAGCACAACAAATTACCGTGACTGGTACGATGTAGGAAAAGCGTTGTCATTCAGAATAGCTCCCAGTCTTCTCGGAATGGATAAAGACGAGTTCTGTATGGTTTCCAAGGGAATCAACGGAATCTTATACCATCCTTCTTGCAAAATAGTGGCTAATTTAGATAACGACGATGGAGGCGGGTAGCAATCTCGCAACCTTCTCTCCAAAGTGGACTGCAAAAGCTCAATAATATTGAGATCTGGTGACTGTCGTGGCCTGGGGAGATGCGACAATTCACCATCGTGCTCACAAAACCAGTCTTGGACGATGTGGGATGTGCACTGCAGTCCTGTCGTGTTGCAATATAGCGACACAACTGGGGCACAAACATGGATCTGATGAGACAAAATGGTCTCCAAATCCTTGGCAGTAATGTGAAGCCGGCCGCGGTGGCCGTGCGGTTCTGGCGCTGCAGTCCGGAACCGCGGGACTGCTACGGTCGCAGGTTCGAATCTTGCCTCGGGCATGGGTGTGTGTGATGTCCTTAGGTTAGTTAGGTTCAAGTAGTTCTGAGTTCTAGGGGACTTATGACCTAAGATGTTGAGTCCCATAGTGCTCGGAGCCAGTAATGTGAACTTGCGAAGAACGTCACCGAATTCCCCCCCCCCCCCCCCCCCGACCCACGTTTCACACATGGGAAGTAAACTCGGCCAGAAGTTGGAAACAGCGTGAAACTCGACTCACGCAATCAAATAACGTTCTACCACTGCTCCACAGTACAGGCTTTGTGGCTACGGCACCACATTTTCCTGTTACGTGCGTTTGCAACTCTAATGAGCGGCTTTGTAATTTCAGCTCGCCCTGCGGTTCGCTGCTTCTGGAGCTACCATCGTATTGTTTTGGTGCTGAGAGGTTTCGTGAATGCGACATATACCTTCGCAGTGAATTCTGCGGCTGTCGTTCCGTGGTTTTTCTTCACAATCCTCTTCAATAGTCTTCTGCTACAATCATTGAACACACGCTTTCGTCCGCGTTGTGACTTAGCGGAAGACGCTTCTCTACTTTTCCTGTACACGGTATAAACCTTCGATACGGTGCCTTTTGAAACATACAGATACTTCGGCTACCTTGGTCACAGAAGCACACACCATACGGGCACTAACAATTTACCTACGTCATAATTCACTTAACTCTGGTATAGTGCACACCATGACTTACATTTGCAATGTATTGAGAGCATTGGACAGGTGCCGTCGTGGTCAAATACAACGACGCAATCTATAGGCTTCGCTAGCGTCTGCATTTACGTTCAAGCATGGGTTACTCTTGTTTTTTTCATTTTTTTGTCCAGCCCCTCCTTGCCGCAGTGGTAACACCGGTTCCCGTCGGATCACCGAAGTTAAGCGCTTGCGGGCTGGGCTAGCACTTGGATGGGTGACCATCCGGTCTGCACAGCGCTGTTGGCTGTTGGCAAGCGGGGTGTGCTCAGGCCTTGTGAGGCAAACTGAGGGGTTACTTGATTAAAAAGTAGCGGCTCCGGTCTCGTAAACTGACATGCGGCCGGGAGATAGGTGAGCTGACCACATGCCCCTTCTTATCCGCATCCAGTGACTCCTGCGGGCTGAGGATGACACGGCAGCCGGTCGGTACCGTTCGGCCTTCATGGCCTGTTCGGATGGACTTTAGTTTGTCCAGCCCCTGTATAACCGACTGACACATACACAACACTTCACTGTAACATGATGTAGTCGTAGGCGGAGGGTCCCACGACCACCTGGTACCAATTATAAGGGCTTGTCTGGTCTGATACGATGATAACAAGGCATCTCTGCATTCGTTTGGTGTCTGCTGGAATGCTTACTTGGTAAGGACTGCAGACACCAGAACATTGCCGTAGAACAGATCTTTCAGTAACCGATGCACACATTTTCTCTGAAAGCTCGCGCCAAATCTACGTATTTCGTTCACTTCCCCTATTGATTTCATGTGTTCGTTTTACTTCACATCGATCATAACATTGCCCCTACATATTTAAACTTCATGACTCGCCTCAGCGGTTTAGCACCTTTCATATAATTTTGATACTATCAGGTTCATTCATATAAAAATACAGTAAATGAAGCAGGCAAAAAGGAATACAAACGTCTCAAAAATGATTTCGACAGGAAGTGCAAAATGGCTAAGCAGGCATGGCTAGAGGACAAATGTAAGGATGTAGAGGCTTATCTCACTAGGGGTAAGACAGATACTGCCTACAGGAAAATTAAAGAGACCTTTGAAGAAAAGAGAGCCACTTGTATGAATATCAAGAGCTCAGATGGAAACCCAGTTCCAAGCAAAGAATGGAAAGCAGAAAGGTGGAAGGAGTATATAGAGTGTCTATACAAAGGCGATGTAGTAGAGGACAATATTATGGAAATGGAAGAGAATGTAGATGAAGATGAAATGGGAGATAAGATACTGCGTGAAGAGTTTGACAGAGCACTGAACGACTTGAGTCGAAACAAGGCCCCGGGAGTAGACAACATTCCATTGGAACTACTGACGGCCTTGGGAGAGCCAGTCCTGACAAAACTCTACCATCTGGTGAGCAAGATGTATGAGACAGGCGAAATACCCTCAGACTTCACGAAGAATATAATAATTCCAATCCCAAAGAAAGCAGGTGTTTACAGATGTGAAACTTACCCAACTATCAGTTTAATAAATCACAGCTGCAAAATACTAACGCAAATTCTTTACAGACGAATGGAAAAGCTGGGAGAAGCCGACCTCGGGGAAGATCAATTTGGATTCCGTAGAAATGTTGGAACACGTGAGGCAATACTGACCCTTAAGGAACGGCAAACCTACTTTTCTAGAGTTGTAGACGTAGAGAAAGCTTTTGACAATGTTGACTGGAATACTCTCTTTCAAATTCTGAAGGTGGCAGGGGTAAAATACAGGGAGCGAATGGCTATTTGCAATTTGTACAGAAAGCAGATGGCAGTTATAAGAGTCGAGGGGTATGAAAGGGAAGCAGTGGTTGGGAAGGGAGTGAGACAGGGTTGTAGCCTATCCCCGATGTTATTCAATCTGTATATTGAACAAGCAGTAAAGTAAACAAAAGAAAAGTTCGGAGTAGGTATTAAAATCCATGGAGAAGAAATAAAAACTTTGAGGTTCGCCGATGACATTGTAATTCTGTCAGAGACAGCAAAGGACTTGGGAGAGCAGTTGAACGGAATGGACAGTGTCTTGAAAGGAGGATATAAGATGAACATCAACAAAAGCAAAACGAGGATAATGGAATGTAATCGAATTAAGTCGGGTGATGCTGAGGGAATTAGATTAGGAAATGAGACACTTAAAGTAGTAAAGGAGTTTTGCTGTTTGGGGAGCAAAATAAATGATGATGGTCGGAGTAGAGAGGATATAAAATGTACACTGGCAATGGCAAGGAAAGCGTTTCTGAAGAAGAAAAATTTGTTAACATCGAGTATAGATTTAAGTGTCTGGAAGTCATTTCTGAAAGTATTTGTTATGGAGTGTAGCTATGTATGGAAGTGAAACGTGGATTATAAATAGTTTAGACAAGAAGAGAATAGAAGCTTTCGAAATGTGGTGCTACAGAAGAATGCTGAAGATTAGATGGGTAGACCACATAACTAATAAGGAGGTATTGAATACATTTGGGGAGAAGAGGAGCTTGTGGCACAATTTGACTAGAAGAAGGGATAGTTTGGTAGGACATGTTCTGAGGCATCAGGGAATCACCAATTTAGTATTGGAGGGCAGCGTGGAGGGTAAAAATCGTAGAGGGAGACCAAGAGATGAATACACTAAGCAGATTCAGAAGGATGTAGGGTGCAGTAGGTACAGGGAGATAAAGAAGCTTGCACAGGATAAAGTAGCATGGAGTGCTGCATCAAACCAGTCTCAGGACTGAAGACCACAACAACAACAGGTTCATTCTCCTCATTATGGGCATTATTACGCACTGATCCGCATTTAAGAACAGCTACCACTCAATATGTCAAGTAGAAATACTGTATGAACCGTTCGCAGAATCGTCCTTACAATTTCACTGGTAAAAGCTCGAACTGCTGCAGGCAAATGTGCTCTCCACTTGCTTAGTTGGTGAATGGAAAGGAGCGAAATCTTTTACATTGAATTAATGTATGGAGACAAAGATGTAGATAAAAGCCGCTGTGTTAAATGTCTGCTAATAGTATTTGTCTGTCGAAATACACGATATTTCTCCTCTTTTGCCACTAAAAAATCGGTTCTGATATCTCAAAGTCGTGCTTTTCTCGCATGACTTCGTCAAACCAGACGCCAAGTTAGTCATTTAGATTCTGTATTTCTTGGCTTCCGAAAAGAATTTGACTGAGTATTACACCTACGCATATTATCGAAAATATGATCGCATCGGGTGTCAAGCGAAAGTGGTCGCTGGATCACTGGATTGAGGATTTATTGGTAACACGCGGCGTGTTACCTTGGATGGAGAGTCGTCGACAGATGTAGAAGTATCTTCAGACATGTAACAGGGATGTGTGTTGGGACCCTTGTCGTTCACGTTACCTATTAGTAGTAACCTAAGACTTTTCGCAGATGATGCAGTTATCTGTAATGGAGTACTGTCTGCAAAAAGCTGTAGGTACATTCAGTCAGATATCGATAGGATTTCAAAGTGGTAAAAGGATTTACAACTTGCATCAAATGTACAGAAACGTAATATTGTGCTATTCACGAAACAAAATAACGTGTTATACCACCATTACAGAAACAGTCATTGACAACTATACGTCATGTCAGGCGAGTATCTGGGTGCGACAGTTTGTAGGAATATGGAACGAAGGATTACAAAGACTCAGTCGTAGGTAAATCAGATGGCAGACTTCGGATCATTGGTAGAATACCGGAAAAATGCAGTCACGTTACAAAGGAGAGGGCTTATAAATCACTTGCGAGTTCCATCTTAAAATACTGCGCAGGTGTTTGCGACATATTACATTAGAGTGACAGGGAAAATTGAACGTATACAGAGAAAGGTGGCATTGTCACAGGTTTTTTTCGTACATAAGAAAGTTTGATTCATAAGAAGAGTTTCACCGAAATGTTGGAAACTCTGAATATGCAAACGCTTAATGATACACGCACACTACCCCGCGAAAGTCTATTCACAAAATTTGTAGAACCTGTATTAAGTGGAAGATCTAGAGACATTCTACGGCCACTTACGTATCTCTGCCGTAGGGACTGTGAAATAAAATTAAGTCTACTTACACCTCACACGGAGATATAAAGGGAAGAACTGCAATCATGTGGTACCAATCTAAGTACCCTGTAAAGTGGTTTGCGAGTATGTGTGTAGATATGCGACTGTTTGCACAGTAATGTATCGTCGAAAGACTGGTTCGACATGTCATTGAGAACTATACACGGTATACTACGACTTCAAACCTGAGGAGTGAAGTTGTTGCTTCGTGTGTAATTAATTAATTGCATCACTTTTGAATGTTTACTCTGCAGTATAAGAACTGCCTGTAAATGTTTAGTACCCTATAAATGTCACTTTTACTTTTTATTAGCGAAATGATTTTATTTTTGTACGATCTAATCTGACAGCAAAAGAAAATGTTAGAGAAAAAATCTGTGAGATGCAATATCTGGTCTTGATCACTGAATCCCAAAGTCTTTATGTTAAAGTATGCCTTTATCTGTATTCTGCACATAAGATGGCGGTTTCCGGAGCATGCTAATAATGTGCTGTGTTTTATCTGTACCATGGAGCGAATCCTGGTTCAATGCGTTACTGATTCCATGTGACGTTACTGTAAAGTTTTGTTGCAGTAATTCTTTTTGGGAAGATGATTATATTAGAGGAAAGAAACCACAGCTAGTCAACTTTTTAGCTGTACTTTATTATTGTTCACGCTGCTTCTCGGAACCAACTGTTAACATACAAAACTAACACCCATTGCAACATCCTTAAGCTATCATGTTAGACACATCGTCGAACCCTGAAATAATTTCAGTACCTGTTTCATTATTTTACTAGCCATACTCGTGTTGTTCTTCGCACCAGCGACATCCTACACAAAGTGTTAACCTTATCAGTTCCTCGCACGCAGTCCCACGACACCAGTCTGTCCTCACACAGTTACCGTCCGACTCACATTGGCATGGCGTCCCTTTACCAGGGTGCCTCTACCTGCGTTCCGTGCTGTGATCACGTGAACAGCACGCAGGGATTGACAGCAACAAAACTGGCCACTCTACTTGATCGTTAGAGGAGGGCAATACGCCATTGAAAAGTTCCTTTTTCTAGGCGCTTCAGTCTATAACAACGGGGTTGCTACCGTCGCAGTTTCGAATCCTGCCTCGGGCATGGATGTGTGTGACGTTCTTAGGTTAGTTAGGTTTAAGTAGTTCTAAGTCTAGGGGACTGATGACCTCAGGTGTTAAGTCCCATAGTGATTAGAGCCATTTGAACAGTTCCTTTACTTTACGATACTTTTAAAGTCAACAGTTTCAGCAAAGGGGCACTGAGTTTAGGAATTAATTCAGATTTTCATGTACGTATGAAGAATCTTAACCATGTGTATGTCAATAAAACTGTGAGGCGATATCTGAGGTACCCAACAATATAGTGACATTATAACTACACTACTGGCCATTAAAATTGGTACACCAATTAGAAATGCAGATGATTAACGGATATTCATTGGACAAATATATTATACTAGTACTGCCATGTAATTACATTTTCACGCAATTTGGCTTCATAGATCCTGAGAAATCTGTACCCAGAACAACCACCTCGGACCGTAATAACGGCCTTGATACGCCTGGGCATTGAGTCAAACAGAGCTTGGATGGCGTGTACAGGTACAGCTGCCCATGCAGTTACAACACGATACCATAGTTCATCAAGAGTAGTGACTGGCGTATTGTCACGAGCCAGCTGTTCGGCCACCGTTGACTAGATGTTTTCAGTTGGTGAAATATCTGGAGAACGTGCTGGCCAGGGCAGCAGTCGAACATTTTCTGTATCCAGAGAGGCCCGTACAAGACTTGCAACATGCAGTCGTCCATTATCCTGCTGCGGATGATGCGAGCATCATCATGCTGTAAACAGAAACTGGATTCATCCGAAAAAATGACGTTTTGCCATTCGTGCACCCAGGTTCGTAGTTGAACACACCATCGCAGGCGCTCCTGTCTGTGATGCAGCGTCAAGGGTAACCGCAGCCATGGTCTCCGAGTTGATAGTCCCTGCTGCTGCAAACGTCGTCGAACTGTTCGTGCAGATGGTTGTTGTCTTGCAAACGTCCCCATCTGTTGACTCAGGGATCTAGACGCGGCTGCACGATCCGTTGCAGCTATGCGGATAAGATGCCTGTCGTCTCGACTGCTAGTGATACGCGGCCGTTGGGATCCAGCATGGCGTTCCGTATTACCCTCCTGAACCCACCCATTCCATATTCTGCTAACAGTCACTGGATCTCGACCAACGCGAGCAGCAATATCGCGATACGATAAACCGCAATCGCGATAGGCTACAATCCGACCTTTATCAAAGTCGGAAACGTGATGGTACGCATTTCTCCTCCTTACACGAGGCATCACAACAACGTTTCACCAGGCAACGCCGGTCAACTGGTGTTTGTGTATGAGAAATCGGTTGGAAACTTCCCTCATGTCAGCACGTTGTAGGTGCCGCCACCGGCGCCAACCTTGTGTGAATGCTCTGAAAAGCTAATCATTTGCATATCATAGCATCTTCTTCCTGTCGGTTAAATTTCACGTCTGTAGCACGTCATCTTCGTGGTTTAGCAACTTTAATGGCCAGTGTGTACACTTCCAATGCACACTTCTAATAACAACTTATGCTGTAGTCCAGATATCAACGGTAAATAGTATCTTATAGATACTTGAATTTCTTGCGGAACTGCTGTAGGCACGAGAGCTTCTGACGAAAACCTGTCAACTATAGTAAATATTTTCCTTCTTCCGTATAAACAATCAGCGCTACATGATCTGCTGCGGGAACTCCTCGGCGATCTGCAACAACAATGTCGGATGACGACACACCGCCACGACCGTTGCGAGGTGACGGTTGGATCGTTCGTCCGCATCGGCTGTCTGCATCAGTAAGTACGTACTTCAGTTGCGTCATATCATTCTTGTGTCATATTATTCATATTGCGTTGTAACATTACTTTCGTGAATTGCTTTCACGTGTCCGATCAGTTGAAATTCAAGCGTGTGACTCCAAATATAGGCTTTGAACCACGACGTCATGTGCGACGCATTAGCTTACGATGAGAAGGATGTATTTGGCCAGTCATTAAATGTTATATGTGGTTGTCCTAGTAATTGGCGCAAGCTGCCCTGTTTATTCCAAACATGCCGCGATTTCCGAGGGCGTGGTTAGGCAGCAACCTAGGACCACAGCTTAATTTGCTGCGTGTGAAATCGTGGTTCTCACAAATATTAGGCTGTTACTTTCCGAATGTGGCACGATTTTCGAGGTAGTAATTAGGAAGGAACCTAAGAGAACAGCTCATATTCCTTCGAGTGAAACGAGCAGCAATCATATTTATAATCTTGGTTCTCGCATATGTTTATCTTTTTCCGAATGTGGCACGATTTATTTTAGTTTTTTTTTTTTATCACTCTATCTACTTTAGCTGTGTAATTCAGTTCTAGTGATTGATTCCACGTTTCGTTATTTTTCCTGATATCTCTATAGGATTGTATTGCAATTTCTTTTAGGTTTTCATTTCTTAGTGAAACTGTGTTATGTAGCTCAGTCCTAGTTGTCGATTCCACTTTCCCAATTTTTCATCATTTTTAGCCACATCTTGTTCCTGTCCTTTTCGTCTTCTATATTTTACTGTTACCGTGATTCTGAGGTTCTTACGGTACATGTTAGTGTCTTCCATCCCAGAATCCCATTTTCCCACAGTTGTCCCGTAAGTTTAGTTATTTATTTTTAAGCATTTCCGCTCTTCTGTGATTCATGACTACATTTCGCCTCCATGGAAACGTTTACGAGTATTGGTCGTCATTTTGAAATTTTGTGAGTGTTGCATCGTAGGGCCCGGTATGATGTCGCTGGTCAAAGCTGACGGTTGGAATCAAACGCTAGAATTTATCCCAATTGTAGACGTCCTGCAGTTCGATGGTGTACTTAACGTCATCATTAACTGATATAACGCACTCTCACCTGCGCTATTTCACCCCACCAGTGAAAATAACGGTACAAGGTACTCGACGACTGACCATATGCAGAGGGGCGAGCGATTTTCGATAAGGAAAATATTTGTAACATTTACTTACCACTATACTAAAGCAGCTAAGGTAAATGAAATGTAATATAATACACAGCTGAAGAGCATTTGGTTACTCTAGAATAACTGCAGCTAAACATCAATGTTAGTCCGAACGTAAGGGAAGCTGGCGATGAAATGCAGTGACTTTGGTTGTGTCTCTTATTCATGATCCAGAAATTAGTTTCGAATCTTCACAGACGTGGCGCCCCCTGCAAAAATAAATATACGAACTACATAGGACTTGGTGGGATATTACTTCGTAAAAAAGTACGGCGTACGACATTTTACCGATATGGCAAGTTTTATGATTTATAGTGGTAGACATATTTCTTGTTTATGTTTCAGTACCATATATATGCATGTAATGTATGTCCTACATGTCTTACAATCCGTTTGGAACATCTCGTAAAGTTTTCCCGTTGCTCATATCTATGTTCGCACTGAAACATTTCGTACAAAGAGCCAGAAATATGCTAAATTTCGACCGTAGTCTGCCGCCATAGTTCAGCTTTAAACATCCCATCGAGAGAGCGCGCCCATATGTTAAGGCACTGGGGACCCATTCGAAAGGGAATTAAAGTTTCCTGCGGTTTTCCTAAATCCATTAATTGTAATATTAGGACGGTTTCTTTGAGAAGGTTCGGCTTGTTTCCTTCCCCAGCCATATCATATCCTAGATTGTACTTTGTTTCCAATTGTTTCGTTGTCGACCGGGCATTTTTGTTACCTTATTAGAAAAGCGATTTTATGTGTTGATACGGTATTTGTTGTTCAATTATTCTTCGGCCTTATATTTCCCTGGCGTCAAATTGTTGGTGACTGCGTAACGTATTTTGAATTTGTATTGATAAATTTTATTCTAAGATCAAACAACTCCAATGTAGGCACAATTCAGTAATTAGTTTTTGAGTTAGAAATTTTATAAATAATTTACACAATTTGTAAACCCACATCCATCCTCCGAACATCAGTGCGAAGTGCATGGCGGAGGGTACTTGTAACTGTGCCATATTTTGGGGTTCCATTCGCGTATTTAGAGTGGGAAGAATGAATGTTTAAATGGCCCCGTATCTGATGTAAATGGTTAAACCTTGTATTCGCGGCCCCTACAGGAGCGATATGTAGAGAACTTTAGTGTATTCCTAGATTACTCACATAATACTGTCTCCCGAAACCTACTAAGCATGTTTTCGCAAGATATTTGGCATATACACTTAAGCATCTGTCTATTTAATTTCTCAGTATTCCCGTGACTCTTTCCCGTGAATCAAATAAACTGCTAAGCATGTTTTCGCAAAATATTTCGCATATTCTCTCAAGCATCTGCCTATTCATTTTCTCAGTATTCCCGTGAATAAAACAAACCGTTCGCACTTCCCGTCTTGGAATACCTGCAGCATCTCCTGTTAGTCCATACCAGTAACCTTCCACCGCCACCCCCACGCATAAAACAGCGTTAAACGTCTGATCGCTTTAAAAATGAGTTAATGTGTTAAATTTGTGACGTCGAGTCTGTAAAACCTTTGTGGTTCAAGACGCAAGCTCTAATTATGTTGGTTTTGTTAGTTTTGGATTACTCACCCGTATTTAATAAAAATGTCAAAACGCAAGCTGGTTTCAAATTATGTTTAAAGTTTCTTGGCACCCGCTAAGTTCTTTCACTATCAAACATTCGACGAGTATAGGCTGCAAAATTTGCGCTCCATTTGAAGAGAAGCTGGTGTTTCGCGCATCTCATTATATATGACGTATATCACCTGAAGTATATATCGTTCAGTGATATAATTTCTTAGGTACATTCAGTGGTATTTGTGAATACTGCCTGCAAAATGTGTTGCTAATAAAATTAGTACTAAAGAAGTAATTAAAACTTTGTGTCTGATGAAGTTCACGAACATCAAAAATATCGTAAGGAACAAACTGTTTTCGTCTCATTATTCTGTGAAGCGAGAAAAAGTTTCGGAAAGTGTTGCAGTCATGTGCAAAATTTGTTGGAAGTCGCTAAGTATTCATAATCACAGTACTGGATGAATACACCATTTGCGCGCCCTGTGTTACAAGACAGACATACACACCGTTATTAACGTTAATAGTTGAATTATAGTCTTAAACCTTTATCGTAGAACTGTACTTCTGAATTGTTAAATTCGATCAATAATTATATGAAGTACCGAAAATTATTGCTTTTTTTGCCTCTGGAAGCCACTGGATAAGCTACTCGTTACAGGGACAAGGAGACCGGGTGATCGTCTTAACTATGAAGTGATATACATGGCGATTCTGATTAACGTTTAGAAAACTCCGCAGCGACTAGATGACGCTGAGATAAGTAATTTAATATATTCATCTACACACATACTTCGCAATCCACCATACGGTGCCCGGCGGAGGGTACCTCGTACCACAACTAGCATATTCTCTCCCTGTTCCATTCCCAAACAGAACGAGGGAGAAACGACTGCCTGTATGCCTCTGTACGAGCCCTAATCTCTCTTATCTTATATTTGTGGTCTTTCCGCGAAATGTAAGTTGGCGGCAGTAAAATTGTACTACAGTCAGCCTCAAATGCTGGTTCTCTAAATTTCCTCAGCAGCGATTCACGAAAAGAACGCCTCCTTTCCTCTAGAGACTCCCACCCGAGTTCCTGAAGCATTTCCGTAACACTCGCGTGATGATCAGACCTATCAGTAACAAATCTAGCAGCCCGCGTCTGAATTGCTTCTATGTCCCCCCTCAATCCGACCTGACAGGGATAGCAAACGCTCGAGCAGTACTCAAGAATATGTCGTATTAGTGTTTCATAAGCGGTCTCCTTTACTGATGAACCACATCTTCCCAAAATTCTACCAAAGAATCGAAGACGACTATCAGCCTTCCCCACAAATGCCATTACATGCTTGTCCCACTTCATATCTCTCTGCAGTGTTACGCCCAAATATTTAATCGACGTGACTGTGTCAAGCGCTACACTACTAATGGAGTATTCAAACATTACAGGATTCTTTTTCCTATTCATCTGCATTAATTTACATTTGTCTGTATTTAAAGTTAGCTGCCATTCTTTACACCAATCACAAATCCTGTCCAAGTCGTATCCTCCTACAGTCACTCAACGACGACACCTTTCCCGTACACCACAGCATCATCAGCAAAGAGCCGCACATTGCTATCCACCCTATCCGAAAGATCATTTATGTAGATAGGAAACAACAGCGGACCCACCACACTTCCCTGGGGCACTCCAGATGATACGCTCACCTCCAATGAACACTCACCATCGAGGACAACGTACTGGGTTCTATTACTTAAGAAGTCAAGACTAAGACTAATGGGGCAGAAGATGTCTTGAAATACCCCAAAAGTGGATGTCAAATGTTGAACATGTGACGTCACCAGATGAAGTACCTCGTCGCACCTGCAGTGGCTGTGCCTATAATGCCTGTCATACCTGCTCATTCCAACTAAAGTCAAGCATTCACGTCGGTGTGGCTCCCGGCCTACGTGCGCTATTTTGCCTCGTGGGGCTCAGGAGTCGAGTCTTGCGACTGACGAGCAGTATTTTCTTCATTGAGTTAGTTGTATTTTTACATTGTGGTAAGAGTCATTAATTACTGGTCTCTCAGTCTCCGCTGGTTTATTGCAAAGTGCAGTACAACAAAAACCTGCGTCACAAGTAAATAAGCATAAGCTTCCGAACTGCGTCGATACCAGTAAATGGCCTACGTTTTCGTTACTACATGTCTGTAAATAAAAAGAGGAAGAAAGGAATAAAACATAAAATAGAAACAGCTTTTTCTTGGTTACACCCAGGACAACTATTTCATAACTTCTATATTTACAACACATCATATTTACAACTGGTGTTCGAAATTTGTACCGTTTGCTCGAATGCAGGTACTGCAATTCTTCGGTCATCCCTTCACACTCAAGCCCAACCGCTGCACTTGCGGCTAAGTTGGTCATCTGTTGACGTCACACGTTCAATATATCTCTTCCACTTCTGGGGTATTTCCCGACATCTGCGGCACCATGTGACTTCTAGTAAATTACTTTTCCCAGCGTCATCCGCGTCCCTTTGGGTGTTTTTAAACGTAAATATGAATCACCCGGTAGACTCGTGTGGGTTCCTTATTCTTGAGCCATGTTCTAGCGTGCGTGACACGAGTGCTCCGTAAGCAATTTCCCCCGTAGACGTTCAGAATTTTCGTAGCTTCTTACCAATAAAAACGATCGTATGGCGTTATTGGTCGGAATGAACCAATGACTGTGACGTTCTTCACCTACGACTGAACCTATGCGATCATTCCATTTCATGCCCTCATAGATTGTTACACGTGTGTATTTGTATGGGTTGACTGTTTCCAGTTGTGACTTATTAATATTGCAGTCATAGGATAGTGCTTCTCTACGTTTTGTGTAGTGCTCAGTTCCGAACTTCTGGACATTTAAACAGAAATTATGCGTATCAACTCAGTTTACAGTCAGTATACATGACATGTTTGTTTGTATAGCTAACTGCATGTTATTATGCAGCACAGTGCCTTATATTTGATAAGAACAAACATATTGGTATTTGCCACTGCTCATATTAGAAATGAAACAGCACCTAACAATAAAGTAAACTCATTTTTTTTACCATACTCCGTAATCTACCAGTGCTATACAATTATTTGTCTGTTGAATGGAAAAGGTAGCCCAGAAGGAACGAATTTTTCTGTACTACCTGCCAAACATTTTATGTTACACAGTAACACAGATTACGCAAAACAGCTGTCACGTGAAATTCGACTTGGTCTCTTCGTGCAGCCAGGTCGACTCCCGAGGACGCCTAGTGAGCGCAATACGTACTAACTAAATACCGAAAGCAGCACGCGATTGAATTTGGGACTAACGGAATCCAGTATGTCTTTTTTAATGGGAAGAAAATTTCAAAACCGAAAATATAGTCCAGCAACGAATGTCGGTATCCTTCCAAATGAGTTGTAATTTCTCTGATTTATGTCGTCGTGTACGTTTCGCGAGGCGTATATAGGAGGAAGTAACATGTTGCTCGATTCTTCTTGCAACGTGTTCTTTTGTAATTTCAACAGTTGACATCGCTGTGTGCATCCCTTGTAGAGCCTGCCATTAGAGTTTATTTAGTACCAACGTCGCGTTCCCCCGCCAATTAAACGACCCCATGCCGAAATGCACCGCTTTTCGTTGCTTCTTCTCTATCTCTTCTATTAATCTAATCAAGTTATAGTCCTCCTATAAGTCTTAACTCGGCGCCTTCTTTTTCTGCAGTTTGTTTTATTCCACTTCATGTTGCTCCTGTCGTCTTCTCCAAGGCTGTTGTTACTGTAGCCAGTGGTTTATCGGCAAATCGTATTGAACAATAATGGATCTCCTCACGTATTTGTGCGCAATACGTTCCATTTATTTACATTCGGGATAAACTGCCGGTCCCAACAAGTGTCGTACATACTCTGCGGATTTTTGGCCGTATAACTTTCCGTTGAAGAACAGCCGGAATCTGTCGAATTCATCCCACTAAAAACAACGTGCTGAGTACTACCTGCTAGGAAGTCCTGAATCCAATCACAAAAATCGTCCGTTACTCGGTATGTTCTTACAGCTTGTGAGGAGTCAACATGTATGAAGTTGTACGACATGAAAATCGAGTGCAGCAAAACCGTATGCAGATAAAACAAAAGCGGGTTTTTAAAAGCGGAAAAATTATACCGAAAGTAAAATTATACTTTTGTAGACTTCAGCCTCTGTTGGCATCGAGACGAAAAGACCATTAGCTTCAATATAGTTAAAAATACGATGACGCTCGACAAAGAAAGTGCAACAGACGCTTCTGGTGCATAACCCCTTTGCAGTACTTTTAAGGCAGAAGAAACTAAATAATAATCGACACGATATCGTTTGACAACTCGTTTAGTAGATGGTCACTAGCATGAAACTTCCTGGCAGATTAAAACTGTGTGCCGGACCGAGACTCGAACTCGGGACCTTTATCTTTCGCGGGCAAGTGCTAGTGCTCTACCATATAAGCTACCCAAGCCGGCCGGTGTGGCCGAGCGGTTCTAGGCGCGTCATCTGGAACCGCGCGACCGCTACGGTCGCAGGTTCGAATCCTGCCTCGGGCATGGATGTGTGTGATGTCCTTAGGTTAGTTAGGTTTAAGTAGTTCCAAGTTCTAGGGGACTGATGACCTGAGATGTTAAGTCCCATAATGCTCAGAGCCATTTTTTTAAGCTACCCAAACACGACTCACACCCCTTCCTCACAGCTTTCCTTCTGCCAGTAACTGTGAGGAAGCGGCGTGAGTCGTGTCTGGGTAGCTTAGATGGTAGAGCACTTGCCCACGAAAGGCAAAGGTCCCGAGTTCGAGTCTCGGTCGGGCACACAGTTTTAATCTGCCAAGAAGTTTCATATCAGCGCACACTCCACTGCAGAGTGAAAATCTCATTGCGGTCACTAGCATGTTAACGACCGCCACGTATCCGGGAGTATCTTTCCGAGGCAGTTCCATGCGGAGTGATCACGTAATCCTAGCCCTTCCGTAGGAACTGTAGTCCACAGTGGAAAGAGGTCACTAACAAAAGCTCTCCATCTTCCAGCTATTGAGTATTGCTCTTTGCTGTAGGACTGTTACCAAGTTGGATTAACGGCAGATATGGACGAGATTCTAAGATTCCATCTTTGTCACGTATTTTTCTAGTCAATGTGAGAACCTCGCACAAATACTCAATCACCTTCAACCGGAGACGTTATCACGAAGGTGCTGTGCGTTTCTGAAATCCTCAATCTCAAAATTGTGGGAACGCACGTTAAAATGAGTCAAGAACACCAGTCTCCTCAAGCATATGTCTCGGATGATGACCTCAAGTGTGATATTAGAACAATCCGGACGTATATTGTGGTGGAGAAAGAGGGGGAGGCGACAGTATCTTCCCGTACACAGTCGGTGAATGGAAAAGGAAGGGGGAAAGTAGTTTTGGCACACCTTACACAGACAGCATGTTTGATTGAGAAATACACCTGCAGATGTATACCACAAGAAACATCATACCATTTAAAAGAAAACATAGTTGATTAAGTACCTCGACTCGCGGTTCTAGGCGCGCAGTCCGGAACCGTGGGACTGCTACGGTCGCAGGTTCGAATCCTGCCTCGGGCATGGATGTGTGTGATGTCCTTAGGTTAGTTAGGTTTAAGTAGTTCTAAGTTCTAGGGGACTGATAACCACAGCAGTTGAGTCCCATAGTGCTCAGAGCCATTTGAACCATTAAGTACCTCGATAGTCCAGAGATCCAACGAATTATTTACTTAGTGTGCTGTCGTCTTTCGAAACCACTTTTTTCTATTTCTTAAACTGTTTATAAAATATTTCTGTCAGTACATAAAGTAAAGGAAGTTAAATGGATCCTGTTCATAGATTATGTAACATCAGTTTCGAAGTGGTTTCTACGCAGGGCCTGATTAACGTTCCTTTCGTCGTTACTTAACAAAGGCTGTGAAAATAGCTTTGATACACGCATTCTCCTCAAAATATGAAGCACGAAATAAAACCAATAAAAACTCAGCTGTGATCAGACTTTTCACAAGCAGGCGGTGAAGTTTTGGCCGCGGAAGTTTTCTCCATTCTTGCGAGAGCGTTTAAGAACCAAGGAGAGTGAAGTATACGGCACAACTTCAGCTGGGAAAGTTGCTATAGCGTAAATCTCTTGATGCAAGATTATTACTTCATTCACTCTTTCATCGATTCATGCACTCCATTCTGCAGATTCCGTCATGAAAAAGAACCTTCAACAATGTGAAACCAGCTAAGGTATACACTAAGAAATAGAAGCAACTGCCAGGAACAAATTATGTATGGTGCATTAACAATTATCATTGAGTTATTATGCGTTGAATGATCAGTGTAGGAAAGTGCCATAGACCTACTTTGAAAATTGTTGTGTCTTCCTTAGTTACATTAACTAGCAAGTTATTTACTACCCTTAATTTACTAGCTACTGATAATTTAAGTAATAATTAAGTGTGTATATATGCAGACTAAAGCAACGAATAAAAATGTGTGCCAAGGCCGGGACTCGAACCCTGGACTCCTGCTCACTAGGCAGTTGTGCTGACCACAAGGGACGTGTGCTAGGGTAGTCCGTGCATTTGTGCAAAGCCGCTGCATCAGGATGGCGTAGTGTTCACTGCATCTGCATAGTGAGCAGAAGGCAGTATTCGAAGACTACCTTTGGACAAATTTTCGTTCATCGCTTCTGTTTGCATTTATACGAGGGTCACACCAAAAGAAATGCACACTATTTTTGTAGAAATAAAGTTTTCATTCTGCATGTGTGAAAGTTTTACAGTGTGTATATACATCCTTCCCGCTTGTTTTCAAACTTAGTTCAACCTGTTCCCGTGAGTGGCGCCGTCACAGCATGTCTTCAAGATGGCTGCTACACTTGACGTTCGTCAGAAGCAACGTGCTGTCATAGAATCCCTGTGCTGTGAAAACGAGACAGGGGGAAACATCCACAAGAGGTTGGAAAAGGTCTATGGAGATGCTGCTGTTGATCGCAGTACAGTTAGTCGGTGGGCAAGCAGCTTACGTGATGAAAGCGGACACGGCAATATTGAAGTTTGTCCTCGCAGCGGCAGGCCTCGTGCTGCACACACTCCAGACAATGCGCAGAGAGTTAACGAATTGGTGACTGCTGACAGACGCATCGCAGGGGATAGGGGAAGGAAGCGTTTACAGAATACTGAAAGTGTTGACGTTAAAAAAGGTTTGTGCCAGGTGGGTTCCCAGGATGTTGATAGTGGCTCACAAAGAAACAAGAAAAACGGTATGCAGCGAACTTTTGGAACAGTATGAGAATGGTGGATATGAATTTCTTGAAAGAATTGTGACAGGTGATGTAACATGGCTCCATCATTTTTCACCAGAGACGAAGAGGCAATCAACGGAGTGGCATCATGGAAATTCACCCAAGAAAAAAAAATAATTCAAAACCACACCTTCTGCTGGAAAAGTTCTGGCTACGGTGTTTTTCGATTCCGAAGGACTCTTGCTTGTGGACATCATGCCAAGTGGAACCACCATAAATTCTGATGCATATGTGACGACATTGAAGAAACTTCAAGCTCAACTGAGTCGTGCTTGACCACATCGGCAAAAGCAGGATGTTTTGCTGTTTCACAACAATGCACGGCCACATGTCAGTGAAAAAACCATGGAAGCGATCACAAAACTCGGATGGACAACACTGAAACAACCGCATTACAGTCCTGAACTGGCTTCATGTGACTATCATCTCTTCGGGAAACTGAAAGACTCTCTTTGTGGAGCAAGGTTTGAAGATGATGACTACCTTGTGCACGCTGCCAGACAGTGGCTCCAACAGGTTGGTCCAGAATTTTACCGTGCGGGTATACAGGAGCTGGTTCCAAGATGGCGTAAGGCAGTTGAGAGGGATGGAAATTATGTGGAGAAAAGAAAATATTATTCCAAAGGGTGTATCTACACACTGTAAAACTTTCAAACATGTAGAATAAAAGATGGATTTAAAAAAATGTGTTCATTTCTTTTGGAGTGACCCTCATACATCATAGATGTTTGAGATTTGAAAAGGTCATTGGAACCATATATTTTCATCTGAATGATTAAGGCAAAAGTTGGCTGAATGTTGTAAGAATTTACACTGGGGTGACAAAAATCATAGGATAGCCATATGCACATTTGCACATGGTGGTACTATCATGTACACAAGGTATAAGAGGGCAGAGCATCGTCGCAGCGGGCATTTGTATTCAGGTTATTCAGGTGTAAAGGTTTCCGACATGACTATGGCCGCAGCATTGCAATTAACAGAATTTGAACCGGAATGTTAGTTGGAGCTAGATGCGTGGGACATTCCTTGTTGGGAATCGTTACGGAATTAAATATCGCCAGATTCTCAGTGTCAAGAATATGCCGAGAATACCAAATTTCAGGCATTGCCTCTCACTGTGGACAACGCAGTGGCCGGAGGCCTTCACTTAACGACCGAGAGCAGCATGGAAGGGTTGGGTTGTTTTGTGGGAAGAGACCAAACTGCGAGGTCATCGGTGTCGTCGGATCAGGGAAGGACGGGGAAGGAAGTCGGCCGTGCCCTTTCAAAGGAACCATCCCGGCATTTGCCTAGAGCGATTTAGGGAAATCACGGAAAACCTAAATCAGGATGAGCGGACGCGGGATTGGAGAGCAGCATGGACTACGCAGAGTTGTCATTACTACACTCAAGAAACACTGCGTGATATAACAGCAGACATCAATGTGGGACGTACGACGAAAGTTTCCGTTAGGACAATGCGGCGAAATTTGGCCTTAATGGTCTATGGTAACTGACGACCGACGCGAATGCCTTTACTGACTGAACAACAACGCCTTCAGCCCCTTTCCTGGGCTCGTGGCATTCTCTAGGCGACGTCGGTATTTGTTATAAATTCTGTGAAATATTTTCGGAGCACCCTTGGCGTGTTATTATATTAAACGATCGTTCAGCTCCAAGAGTCACAGTAATTTCATAATTACAGCCTTACTTGAATTCTTTTCATGATGATTAATCATTCGGGAAAGGATTCATGTGCTGTTTAGTTAAAATGGTGTTTTTCACAAACAACTGTAACAATTACATGAAATCTTCGAAACAAAATACAGTAGTTTGAAATGCGGCTCATCAGTAAAAGAATGCTCCCTAAATGACAAAAAACGCAATGGAGGAATAAGGCAGAAATAAAATATATTTTCGTTGAATGACAGAATTTATCAGAGCAAGGGAAACCAAACCACATGTTTAGAGAGGAGGAGAGTAGAATTCCAAAGTTTGCGTGGAAGAAGAGATGTTGGTCGGCCCATGAAGAGACGGCTGGAATATTGGGGTCGGAATAGACTAAGAGCTTAACACTGGAGGAGGAAGTGAGTAACTAACTGTTGAGGAGGAATTTGACTTATTTCCGTTTGATTGTAACAACACGATTTTTTCATTTACAGGACAGTCACATACGACTAGCCAACGAACGTAAAAATAAACGATTATGTCAATTCATTCTGTGCAGACCACAAATCTCGAGAGGCTTAAACGGTAGCGTGGGAAGGAAATAAGACTACTGGACTATTTAAGAGACACTTTTTGTGATAAATCAGATTTTGTTGGCTTAAAAGCCACTCATTCGTTCAGGTGCGAATTACTGATTAAATTTGTAGTTGCAAAATGTAGACGGGAAGAAAAAATGGTGTAAAATTAATCTTGCGTACATGGGTTTTGCGACAGTACATTTCAGACAGCCTTCGGTGTGCCTGGGCCGTGTATTTACCAGGTCTGAATGTCCACAGAGGACCAGTAGTATTTCAGTCTTATGCTGACGGCGTCAACGGAGAGCGGAGAGGTTTTCACGCCTACTTTAATGGCCGGCAATGTAACCGGTAGTCAGGGCGGCTTTTAGCTGTCGCGTGGGACGGCGACTGCTCGCTTTGATGGAGCAGCGGACGGTTGAGCGAAGGCAGCCGGGTGCTTTCGGACTGTCGTACAGGGCCTTCCAGCTTGACTGCTCGAGTTGTGGGCGGTACAGTCTGGAACGACAGCTACGACGTGCAAGACGGCACGACGTGTCAGACGTTTTTATAAGTTTAATGGCTTTCGAAAACTTAACTACGTTGATGTAATCATCGGTCCAAAGAGTGCTTTTGTGCAGGTGTCAGTGCTAGTCTAGTCTATCTTGTGCAAGTATTTTCACATCTCCATCAGTAATGTATGCTACACTCAAGTCTTCGTCTCCTTCAATAGCTGTTACAGCCTCACACCTCAACCCATTATCAGGTTAACTATTTCTTCATACCATAGGAAGTGCCCTATTAACCTATTCCTCTTTTTGGTGAAGTCGTGCCACAAAGCTCTTTTCTCCCTGAGTGTGCTTTCAATCTTTCGTTTAATTTTTTACTGAAGAGGTAATTAGGACAATTAGTATTATTCAGAATTGTGCTTGTAATTCTTGGAATTAGCTTCTCTAGCGAGACGGTGGCCGATACACTATCTGCATTATACAGGGTGAGTCAGATAAGACGTAACATTCTACCCGTATCATCTGTCACGAAGTCAGGCACGCGGAGAACGTGATTTAGAACGTCATATCAGACACTCAGAGGACGTGATTCCGAACGGCATATCGAATTTTATCGGTTTACTCTGCAGCACCTGGGAAACGACACTACTACGTTTTTCCAGTGTTTTCTCTTGAAACCTTCCCGTCTCCTCTATATCTCTTTTGTTACGCAACCTTCCCTTCTACAATAACCTACGAAACCTTCCCTTAGAATTTCTATCTCTTGCTTAATAATAACAAATGAAATCTTCCCTTTGAAATTAATTCTTTCTCAATCTTCGCATACAAATTAAAATGCTGCTTATTAAAAGTGATTTTCTGACTATTTCGACGAAACACAGAATGTGTCGTCGTCGTGGCCCTCAGTCATTACCTGCAATAACCCAAAATTGTTCCTTACCTTTTTTGCTGTTACTGGATCGCCATCTGACTGCTACATCGAACTGCGACATGAATATACTTACTCTGTTTTAGTATACTCTGTTAGCTACTGGTGGATAAGTGGCTGTATTTATTAGCAAAGCTGATGTTATTCTTTAATAGCAAAGCTGACGTTATTCTTTAATTTGACTGAAGTTACGTAATTCTTAGTTAAACTTTTTCTTGACAACAATAAAATTTTGCAAAGTTTTACGTTGACGGTTTTAGGGATGGATTATAATCAGTAATGCAATATTGCTGGCAAAAATTAATTATATTCTGAATGAAATGATTTTACAAAAGTTCAAATGGGATTTACTTTTTACAATAATCTTACAACTAGCATTGCGCAAACACACCTTCAGTAGTCTTGAGTTTCTCAAAAAAATAATTCAATAATATTAGTTCCTCTTATGATAATAGTTAGCTGATGTCTCTGTACATCCGTTTATAATCTCTTGTAAATCATATCTGGTGGCTGGCAGGCACACCGCTCCTCTCAACCTCTCACTTCAGACCTGCTACCGACTCGCTTCACCTCTCGCTTACTACTGACTTCCTACTAACGTTAAAATGCGGTCTCTCCCGCCAACAATGCTTTCTGGTGCAGACAATCCCTGCTACCATTACAAAATGTTTCAGTGCGCGGTCTTTCTCGCTCTTTTCTTAAAATGTACCCATACGCGGTCTCTCCCGCCTTTTTTAAAATTATATCAATGTGCGGTCTCTCCTGCTAACAATACTTTGGTGCAGACATTCCCTGCTACCACAATTATTTCCAAAATGACAAATATTAATTATTCCAACTTAATCCTACAAATAAAATACCAACATCTATCATAAATTGTGGTTTGACAATAGACAATAGAAATATACACGTCTTACACTCTTTGCCGGCGAAGCAACGTTTACAAACCACAGTAATGTAAATATACGTAACATGCACTACTAGGCAGCGAAAAATCCACGCAGGCTTCGTCAGGTTTAACACCAACGAGCGTGGAGCATAAAAGTATGATGTGCCATCACAGGAAATTGCTTTGTGGGACCTTATGAAATACGTATTCCAACTTTCTTACGAACGTTCCACGTGATCTTCTGGAAGACGTACCACTGGATAAGCGACGGTGTATTTGATTTCAATAGAATGGCTGCCCGTCGCATTCTTCTCTTGTCGGAACGCGAAGACTGAATGAAAAGGTTCCTGACCGCGGATAGGACGGAATACTGTAGTAGAATGATCGGATTTGATTCCTCTTGATTTTTCTCATTGGGGAGCACTGACAGGTGTCTATCATGAAGCCCCAACTGTGCCAAACAATATGCGCATACAGCGGCGCATCGTTCTATGTACTTTCATCTGTTCATCTCTCTCTCGAATGGTGATTGCAAAAGTGTTTTGCATTCGGCGGTAAACAATTTGAGCAAATTGTACGTTTCGGTAAGAAAAGTATTTATTCAGAACAAAATGTTTAGTTTATTTAAAGTGTGTCCCGTCTTATTACAATTTCGGATAGTATCTACAGACACATTTGTCCGACATCAGGTGTTTTACCATTAAGAAAGATTCAAGCGTCTCCAGGCAAAGATAGGTCAGGTATTACTTTCTTTTCAAATATATATATATATATATATATATATATATATATATATATATACAGGGTGAGTCACCTAACATTACCGCTGGATGTATTTCGTAAACCACATCAAATACTGACGAATCGATTCCACAGACCGAACGTGAGGAGAGGGGCTAATGTAATTGGATAATACAAACCATAAAAAAATGCACGGAAGTATGTTTTTAACACAAACCTACGTTTTTTTAAATGGAACCCCGTTAGTTTTGTTAGCACATCTGAACATATAAACAAATACGTAATCAGTGCCGTTTGTTGCATTGTAAAATGTTAATTACATCCGGAGATATTGTAACCTAAAGTTGACGCTTGAGTACCACTCCTCCGCTGTTCGATCGTGTGTATCGGAGAGCACCGAATTACGTAGGGATCCAAAGGGAACGGTGATGGACCTTAGGTATAGAAAAGACTGGAACAGCACATTACGTCCACATGCTAACACCTTTTAATTGGTCTTTTTCACTGACGCACATATACATTACCATGAGGGGCGAGGTACACGTTCGACGGGCGTTTCATAGGACGTGGAGGACGCATAAATTGGCCAGCCCGTTCTCCTGATCTTACACCTCTGGACTTCTTTCCGTGGGGTACGTCAAAGGAGAATGTGTACCGTGATGTGCCTACAACCCCAGAGGATATGAAACAACGTATTGTGGCAGCCTGCGGCGACATTACACCAGACGTACTGCGGGGTGTACGACATTCATTACACCAGAGATTGCAATTGTGTGCAGCAAATGATGGCCACCACATTGACCATCTATTGGCCTGACATGTCGGGACACACTACTCCACTCCGTAATTGAAAACGGAAACCACGTTTGTACGTGTACCTCACCCCTCATGGTAATGTACATGTGCGTCAGTGAAAAAGATCAATAAAAAGGTGTTAGCATGTGGACGTAATGTGCTGTTCCAGTCTCTTCTGTACCTAAGGTCCATCACCGTTCCCTTTGGATCCCTATGTAATTCGGTGCTCTCCGATACACACGATCGAACAGCGGAGGAGTGGTACTCAAGCGTCAACTTTAGGTTACAATATCTCCGGATGTAATTAACATTTAACAATGCAACAAACGGCACTGATTACGTATTTGTTTATATGTTCAGATGTGCTAACAAAACTAATGGGGTTCCATTAAAAAAAACGTAGGTTTGCGTTAAAAAATATACTTCCGTGCATTTTTTTATGGTTTGTATTAACCAGTTACACTAGCCCCTCCCCTCACGTTCGGTCTGTGGAATCGATTCGTCATTATTTGATGTGGATTACGAAATACATCCAGCGGTAACGTTAGGTGACTCACCCTGTATATATATATATATATATATCCCCCTCCCTTCTCAGCGATCACTGGCCCTGTAGATCACGCGCTGCACCGAGTATCTGCTTCCACCGCCTTCTATTTCTCGTAGCCTCTCTCCACCCTGCGGAAATTTCTAACGCTGCGATGTCCTTCTCTATGTCATCTTTCCATCTTGTACGGGGTCGGCACAATGGTCTTTTTGCCTGGAGAGTTCTTTCAAATGCTTCCTTGGTGATTTGTTGTTTTCCATTCTAGCCACATGTCCATCCCATTGCAGCCTCCTACATTTTAATTTCTGGGTTATAGTGGGTTGCTTCATTAACTGATAAATTTCATTGTTCTTTCGAATCCTCCATACGCCATTCTCCAACACAGGAGCCCAGATCTTTCTCATTACTTTTCTTTCTTAAACATTCAGTTTTTCTCTTTCATTCTTTGTAAGCGTCCAGCTTTCTGAACCGTACAGTACTATGGGGCAGATGATAGTGTTGTATATCTTCATCTTTGTGGTGATTAACAAAGCTTTACTTTAGATTAGGTTGCTTAGTGAGTACAGACGTCTTGACCTTGAGGCTATTCTTTTATTTATATCCATTGTTATGATATTTTTACTGTTGAAACGTGATCCAAGGTATTTAAACTGAAGAACTTTTCTGAATTTAGAATGTTGGTCAATTTCAAAGTAAGAATTTGGGTTTATGACTTGTCCTACTTCCATATATTCTGTTTTCTCTTGGTTAATCAAAAGCACCTTTCTGCTGGCACTGTACCTGAGAGATCTGTACATGTCTTTCAGTTCTTCTTCAGTTTAACGCAGCAACAGTATATAATCTGCATAAGCCAGGAGTTTTATTCATTGTGTTAGAATCGGAGACCATTGTATAGATGTAAATTACTCTCCTATTTCATCTTCATGTACATTCTCTTCCATTTCCATAATATTGTACCATCCTACTTATGTTCTGCAAGACCTTTGTAAATTATCAATTCGTACGCCAATATGCCCATTCCTAACTTCTACATCTACATCTACATGATTACTCTGCAATTCACATTTAAGTGCTTGACAGAGGGTTCATCGAACCACAATCATACTATCTCTACGATTCCACTCCCGAACAGCGCGCGGGAAAAACGAACACCTAAACCTTTCTGTTCGAGCTCTGATCTCTCTTATTTTATTTTGATGATCATTCCTACCTATGTAGGTTGGGCTCAACAAAATATTTTCGCATTCGGAAGAGAAAGTTGGTGACTGAAATTTCGTAAATAGATCTCGCCGCGACGAGAAACGTCTTTGCTTTAATGACTTCCATCCCAACTCGCGTATCATATCTGCTACAATCTCTCCCCTATTACGTGATAATACAAAACGAGCTGCCCTTTTTTGCACCCTTTGGATGTCCTCCGTCAATCCCACCTGGTAAGGATCCCACACAGCGCAGCAATATTCTAACAGAGGACGAACGAGTCTAGTGTAAGCTGTCACTTTAGTGGACTTGTTGCATCTTCTAAGGCTCCTGCCAATGAAACGCAACCTTTGGCTCGCCTTCCCCACAATATTATCTGTGTGGTCTTTCCAACTGAAGTTGTTCGTAATTTTAACACCCAGGTAATTAGTTGAATTGACAGCCTTGAGAATTGTACTATTTATCGAGTAATCGAATTCCAACGGATTTCTTTTGGAACTTATGTGGATCGCCTCACACTTTTTGTTATCTAGCGTCAACTGCCACCTGCCACACCATCCAGCAATCTTTTCTAAATCGCTTTGCAACTGATACTGGTCTTCGGATGACCTCACTAGACGGTAAACTACAGCATCATCTGCGAATAACCTAAGAGAATTTCTCAGATTGTCACCCAGGTCATTTATATAGATCAGGAACAGCAGAGGTCCCAGGACGCTTCCCTGGGGAACACCTGATATCACTTCAGTTTTACTCGATGATTTGCCGTCTATTACTACGAACTGCGATCTTCCTGACAGGAAATCACGAATCCAGTCGCACAACTGAGACGTACCCTATAGGCCCGCAGCTTGATTAGAAGTCGCTTGTGAGGAACGGTGTCAGAAGCTTTCCGGAAATCTAGAAATACGGAATCAACTTGAGATCTCCTGTCGATAGCGGCCATTACTTCGTGTGAATAAAGAGCTAGCTGCGTTGCACAAGAACGATGTTTTCTGAAACCGTGGTGATTACGTATCAATAGATCGTTCCCTTCGAGGTGATTCATAATGTTTGAATACAGTATATGCTCCAAAACCCTACTGCAAACCGACGTCAATGATATATGTCTGTAGTTCGATGGATTACTCCTACTACCCTTCTTAAACACTGCAGTGGTTTTCAGATAATTTCAGAAAAACGAGCGTTTAAGGACCAATCCGTCATGTACGGCAGTGGCTTGGGGCAGGTTTTTGTGGCCGCTGGGATATCGAACGGCGGAAGGCGGTCGCGGCTGGTGCACTATTTCAGACTGGCCATAAATCTGTCGTATGTGAATCGCTCGCGCTTGTCAGGGGCCCATTCACGGAATGGTACGCAGCCGGTTTGCTGCCTATTGGTGGAACAGTGTCATTTAAAGTGATGTCTTCGTGACAGGCCGTATCCCGGCAGGAGGAACGGCGGTGCCCCTGCATGAAAAGTACGAGAAATTCCCATCGCTGCTCAAAACTATTCCCAGGCTTACATGTGCTGTCGTGAGGACTCGATATTGTGATGAATGTCGAACTGTCACGCTCCACGGTCGACTGCCTGCTTCCCCAGTAATATCTTCCCTATGGATAATAAATTTTTAGATATTCAACTATGTCGGGCACAGCTATACTACATTTCCTTTCAGACTATTAAGGGGCTCAGTACAGCAGTGTTGCCTAATGCGGAAAATGAGTCCATACATGTTCTGTGCATAGTTCCGTGTAGTCAGCGCGTACACAACTTTCCCGCTAGAGCGCGCCCCGCTAAGCACAACAGCGCAGGCGCAGCGCTCGTCCGTCTCCGCACTACGAGATGGCGCTGCCATAAAGACGGACCATAATTCTGCTTCCGCCGATCCGCGTATTAATATGTAATGCAGCCAATGAGATTGCTGCTAACGTAGAACCTTTTTCTCCTCGCGGATCACACTCGCGCGGTGATACATGAACGCGCGAGGTATTATAACGAGTGTACAGACCTCCGATTAGTCAGTCTGCATTAGTCTATAGTCAAGTTTCAGTCTGCGCCTAATAAGATTATCATATTCCTGTACATAGCCATGAAGAGAAATGTATAGACACTTTGTCAAGTATCAGAGATATGTGAGAATAAGATTAACGTAGCAAGCCCAAAGGAACTTCAGATTGTCAATTGTAAATAGCATCCAGAACCGAGTTAAGTTATTTTTATGCTTGCTATTATTTTAATAAATGTGTGTGAAAATTAATCAAGTTCTGTTTAAAGTTGGTCACCGTCAATCTGCTACTCTAAGCGTGCAAGTGGCATTTCTATCGTCTGACCTAACGGCAGAAGGTAAACACGCCACGATAAGACCACGAGACATATTGCTGACACTCGCCTACTTCGCTAGAGCGACAAGTCAAAAAATCTGATGGTGTGTGTACCGAAGGTCTTACAGTACGCACACCACAATACAGAACACCACATTTTCACTGGAACGATAAGATCCTGAATCTACATCTACATAATTACTCTGCAATTCAATCCAAAGTGAGCGACTTTCAGACTATTTCTCGGTCGTACGACCCTCGAGTAGTATGTAGGAAAAATTCCTTGCCACTTTCGAGACTTAATTTCCCTGCTAACTTATTTCCGGAAGTTAGCTATGAAGTTCTGAAGTTGATACGTGTAATGACTAACTAAAAATGAATTTTTAATATGTCAAGTTTTTAAATTGGAATAAAATGTATCAAATAATTTCTCCTGGTCCTACACAGATTCCTATCCCCCATACATATAATCCTGAAAATTTGTGATTGTGAATTTTTAATAGCTATGAGAATCTACATCTACATCTACATCCATACTCCGCAAGCCACCTGACGGTGTGTGGCGGAGGGTACACTGAGTACCTCTATCGGTTCTCCCTTCTATTCCAGTCTCGTATCGTTCGTCGAAAGAAGGATTGTCGATATGCTTCTGTGTGGGCTCTAATCTCTCTGATTTTATCCTCATGGTCTCTTCGCGAGATATACGTAGGAGGGAGCAATGTACTGCTTGACTCTTCGGTGAAGGTATGTTCTCGAAACTTCAACAAAAGCCCGTACCAAGCTACTGAGCGTCTCTCCTGCAGAGTCTTCCACTGGAGTTTATCTATCATCTCCGAAACGCTTTCGCGATTACTAAATGAACCTGTAACGAAGCGCGCTGCTCTCCGTTGGATCTTCTCTATCTCTTCTATCAACCCTATCTGGTACGGATCCCACACTTCTGAGCAGTATTCAAGCAGTGGGCGAACAAGCGTACTGTAACATACTTCCTTTGTTTTCGGATTGCATTTCCTTAGGATTCTTCCAATGAATCTCAGTCTGGCATCTGCTTTACCGACGATGAACTTTATATGATCATTCCATTTTAAATCACTCCTAATGCGTACTCCCAGATAATTTATGGAATTAACTGCTTCCAGTTGCTGACCTGCTATTTTGTAGCTAAATGATAAGGGATCTATCTTTGTAAGATTTAAACCAATAATATAATAAATAATATCAGGGAGGTGAGCTGTTCATGCATCAATTAGTAAGTAGTGTAATAGCAAGGAGGTGAACTATTGATGTATCAATTACATCTTAAAAGTATTTTCATAGCTATTAAAAATTCAGAATCTCACATTTTCAGGCCTCGCTATATGGGGCTAGGAATCTGTATGGGATTTGGTAAATAGTTTCATACTTTTTAGTCTGATTTAAAAACGTGATGTATTGAAATTTCATTCTTATTCAAGTAATTATTTTATACTTATTAGTTTTTTGTGTTTGAAAATTTTCAGTGGATTTCAAACATTTTGATGAGACTACAACAGAAACATGAGGTTACATTCAGTTTCTCTTCATCTGACTCAGTGCATCGCTTCCTGCTACAAATACCTCGCGAGAAGATTGTGATGGTAAAAATTAGAGAGATTCGAGCTCACATGGAGGCTTACCAACAACCGTTCTTTCGACGAACCATTAGCAACTGAAACAGAAAAAGGGGAGTACAAGCGGCAGAGATTACTTTGTGTACACTCCACCACACACCAGACAAGAAAACGAGCTAATATTGCATTGTCATCGAGTTCTGAGCAGTCTTGAAAGTTTACTGTCTCTAGGTCATCGGGGAATGATAGTGGTGAACAAAATATGGTATCCTCTGCGCGCAGCAGACAAGAAAGCGAATTAATGCTGGACCGTCATCCAATTCGGAGCTATCTTTAAAGTTTCAAGTCTCTAGCTCATCAGGAAAATAGTCTAATATCAACTGCAGAATTTTCACTGGACACACAGACAAGCGATATACACCTCCTCTTCCCTCCTATCTCTGCTCCATGCTCGTCGACTGAGAAACCACCTGGAACGCATTCCGATACTGTGCACACAACACACAGTTCGCACAGGGGACTGGAGATGTCGTAAGTTACCAACCCTTTTTACTCCCACTTCTTCCCATATGGGAATTAGGTGGTCCAGACAGATAAGAGAGCGAGATAATGCGGCATTGTCATCAAGTATTGAGCTATGCTTAAAGTTTCTAGTCTCTAACTCATCGGGAAGTTAGTTTAAAATTACCTGCAAAGTTTGTACTAAACAGACAGACAGACTAGAAAGCGCCTTAATAAAAATGTGGTAAAAATCTAAACACTTCTACTAATGCGGATGTTTGTTTATGGTGGTGCCATATTTTATGTTTTACGATGATGACAGAAGGGAGAGACTATAATCAGTGTCGGCACATACAGTAGCTTAATCCTCTCGAAGAACGTCATGCGGACCGCAACGCTTAACAGCCCCATCGTGGATTACCGTCAATAGTGCAAAATGCTCTTACTCTACACTGAGGTGAGTGGACTCATGGGATAGCGACGTGCATGTATACAGATGGCGGCAGGATCGCGCACACAAGGTATAAAATGGCAGAGCATTCGCGGAGCTGTCATTTGTACTCAGGTGATTCAAGGGCAAAGGCTTCGGACGTGATTACGGTCGCACGTCGGAAATCTTTAGGGAATTCAATATTCCTAGATCCACAGCGTCAAGAATGTGATGAGAACACCCAATTTCAAGCGTTACCTCTCACCGCTTCATTAATAGAGGTGGAGCCCCTCCACGCCCACACCGGTATGATGGCCAACTGAAAAGGTTGTAATGTTGTTATGTGTAATGTTGTTGCATTAATTTATTCTGAAAGCGGTGCTGATATTCAAGACCATAAAAGTGGGTTAAAAGTTGTGAGCTATGTGAGGAAGTTAACCTTGCATTACTGCGCAACTGTTTCACCAGGTATCCAGTCTAGCTTACCAAATTCCCAACCAGACTAACATTAATTATAATCTTTTAGTACTCATCTTACGATAACCGGTGATATATATATATAAAGACAATTTAAATAAAAAGAAATAAATCAGTTTATATTTGGACATTTATTTTAACATTGATCATTGTTCCGTTAAAATTTCAGCATATCAAACTTGATTCATAACTAAACTGGTGCTTTATTTAGGATTGTGAAAATGTGAGTTTGTAATGTCACGGAACACATCAAATAGGGAGCCAAGATTGGGAAACTACATACAACACTGCATTCATAAAATAACACACGAAGAACGTTGAAACATATCCAAGAGGAAATCAACCACAACCAACCGATTCAATTTTCACCCAAAGAAGTTACGTTCGTAGCGCAATCCTGTCCATCATGAAATTCCCACACACTGGTATACTAAATTCATACTAACTCTCTGTGAAATCTTCCCGAAAAGAATAGCTGAGGGCTACTTTGATGATTACACCACATGCTTCACGTGGTCAACTTGGTTTACACAAAGAGTGTAACTCCACAATAATTTTGATAGTTAAAATAAATTACATCGAAACGCTATTTACAAGAGAAAAACCTCGAACTGGTTACTATCGTCTTACTATTAACCTGGTGGGTCGAACAATTGTATAAGCACGTGGTACTGGTCTCACAAAGTACACCCCACGTGGGTTGAACATAAATAAAAGTTGCTGTATTGAAAAATATTGTTAAGACGAGATGCTATAATTTCACGCACATTCGCATTTAAGATTGATGGTCTTAGTTAGAGTTACTGATCAACACGTGGTTCCACTTTACTCACAAAGTAGTGACAAAGCAACTACCGGAAGATATTCTGAACTTCACACTCGAATTACACTGCATTGCAATTTAAAATAACATTAGATATTTTAGAGCTAAACCTGAAATAAAGGTGATTAAATTTTCAGTTAGGCTGGACTTAAGAAATCCATTGTCCTACGGACTTAGCAGACACGCGCTTAGCCGGAGATCTTACCACTTCAGACACTTGTCGCGGACCGACTGACCTGGGCTCCTACCGAGCGTGCTTAACAGATACGAACGGAAGTGACCAGAGAGGCAGCTTCCTATACCAACATGACAAGGGACGGACAGTACCGTACTAAGAATAGAAACCTCTCTGCTTTTAGAAAGCGTAGCTACCTGTTCCGACGTTGGTCCTACTGTTCTCTAGCAGACAGGCTTGTCTGCTACCATCAAGCATACAACTAGAAATACATTTGCTCATTCATCCTCTCACACAGAAGGGAAGTGGGATGAAGTATCTTATCATATACAGTATATTAAAAAAAAGCAGATGTCGGTTCCGTATGAGACTGTGTGACATGAATTACATATAAACTGTGTTTTAAAATGTAGTAGTGTGACACATCGTTCTTGTTTATGTGTAAAAGTAACACGTTCCACTGCTCAGTCTCCTCCCAGATAGTCAGAAACACCACAGTAAATTTAGAAGAGGAATTTATGCCGTAAATGACAACATATTTAAGAAATTAACATGAAAGGAATCCAACAGAGACCTTTCAAGGTCTAGTACCATCTCTGCATAAGGTTTAGTTTTCACTAGAGTGAGGTGTCGCAGGATGTGGGTACTGTGATGTTTGCGTACGTCTGCTTAACGTTAACCATTAATACGCGCTCATGTGGAGATAGATTGTGTCGAAGACGAACGAAGGGTAGTGGTTTGAAGGGCAGAGGAAAAAAAGTGCCAAGGCAAGAGCTAAGGGAAAAAACCTCTGCGTCTGAACCGAAGACGACTATCCGCCTTCCCCACAACTGCCATTACATGCTTGTCCCACTTCATATCACTCTGCAATGTTACGCCCAAATATTTAATCGACGTGACTGTGTCAAGCGCTACACTACTAATGGAGTATTCAAACATTACGGGATTCTTTTTCCTATTCATCTGCATTAATTTACATTTATGTATATTTAAAGTTAGCTGCCATTCTTTACACCAATCACAAATCCTGTCCAAGTCATTTGTAGCCTCCTACAGTCACTCAACGATGACACCTTCGTGTACACCACAGCATCATCAGCAGACAGCCGCACATTGCTATCCACCCTATCCAAAAGATCATTTATGTTGATAGACTTTGCTCGCCAGATACTCCTTGTGGAAAATTCTTTCAGCACAAGGATTAGAACTGGGTACCTCTGATTCGAGTGCCACTGCACAGACGTGCTTTAGCGACTTCAGCTACGAAGGGGAGGGGAGGGGGAGGCAGGAAAACGAGGAGAGACGTAGGGATCGTTTGACGGGACGCCAGCATTGTGCGGTGAACAACGTGTTGCAAACACTGGTACCTTCCCCAGCATTGTTCGCTCCTGTAGCTGCGCACGGATGACGACTATTGTGCTTTAGTGAACGGGCAAGCGCACTAATGACGCCAGCACGCGAACATTGGCGACCTCACCGCTTCCGAGATATTTGTTCCCAACCACTGTACCGTCACCACCTCCTCTTCTTCAAAATCGATCACATCGCCAGTTCCGTCCATCCTTTGCATGTGAAGTGGACCGAAGGAGTTCTCGACATCTGGGCCTTCATCACGTTTCCTCATCACGTATCCTCACGTCCCCCATACATTCACCGAGCGAGGTGGCGCAGTGGTTAGCACACTGGACTCGCATTCGGGAGGACGACGGTTCAATCCCGTCTCCGGCCATCCTGATTTGGGTTTTCCGTGATTTCCCTAAATCGTTTCAGGCAAATGCCGGGATGGTTCCTTTGAAAGGGCACGGCCGATTTCCTTCCCAATCCTTCCCTAACCCGAGCTTGCGCTCCGTCTCTAATGACCTCGTTGTCGATGGGACGTTAAACACTAACCACCACCGCCACCCCATACATTGTTCGACCACACGCAGTCCTCATTTCCGTACTGGTACACACAGTGAATTTAAAAATTCTTCTCCCGCCTACATTTTCAAGTTAAAAATTTGTTTACGAAACGTATTGTTACGCTAGCAAGAAAGGGGCGTTTGGCTATAGATGCTGCACCATTTATTTACAAAAACGTACTTCAGGTAATTAAAACTTTGACAAAATCGTTCATTCTTGATGATCGTAAATACTGGGATGCTTAACAAGGAATACTCAGAGACAGATTATTTTCTAGCGTTTAACAGTATCAGCGGACAGGTAATAGTGCTGTTGTGGATACCATACTTTCTTGGAAACTTATAGGAAGTCTTTATATCTCATTCAAGAAGCCTTAGGACCTGCATACTTTTTAAGTACTTGAATTTTTTTTGTGTTCAATGAAGAATATGTCTGTTCACCAAGTGAGTGCAAGGTAAAATGTTTGATCATGAGGCTTTCATAAAACCACAATGTTCAGTATGAACCAAATTTTCCGTCCATGCTTGAAGAACATGAAAACTTTTCCTGACGTTCTGCAAAATGTACTGCCGAACAACAGAAAAGTGATTCCTATTTAATAGCATGATGTTAAAGTCCACGTCTCCTTCAGGTCCCTTATTATTTTAGCACTTTAATTCCCTGTGTCATTCATAACTGTTTTTCAAATCTATATTCTCATGAGCAACAACGCAATAGCGCCAACCAGATAACATATTCCATAATTTTATTATTCAACACTGTTTCAGTACCATTGCCAGGGACTCACCCAGCAATCAGTATTTTTCAAATTGTTGAACATTTTGGAGACTGAAACCCTGGGTGGCGAATGTGAAAATAAATGTTGTGACCAATACACTCACCGAGCGAGGTGACGCGGCGGTTACCACTCTGGAATCGCTTTCGGGAGAACGGCGGTTCAAATCCGCGTCCGGCCATACTGATTCAGATTTTCCGTGTTTTCCGTAAATCGCTTCAGGCAAATGCCAGGATGGTTCCTATGAAAGGACACGGGCGACTTCCTTCCCTGCTCTTTCCTAATCCTATGGGACCGATGACCTAAATGTTTGGTCCCCTCCCCCAAATCAACCAACCAACCAATACATTCAGAAGATTGTATTCGGACTGAAAAGAGCCACGGAAAGTTGCAAACTCAATTCCGTTGGCAGTGGGCCTTGATAGTTCCCATACTACGTAAATGTGACAATAGTACGAAATTTGTTCCAATGTGATGGCGGCACTTTAAAAGTACGTATTAAAGGGGAATAAGCTGGACAGGCGATCTGAAACCTGAAGTTTTGATATCGTTCGTATGCATGCTATGATAGTTCAACTGATGCAGCTCTGAGTGAGATTTTTGCATTCTCGTTTAGTGTGATACGTCATTTCAGCCTGTCATGATTCTTTACCTCAGACAGTTCTCCTGCTACACTGTTTATTTCTGTTGGCAGTCGCCAAACTCGCACTCTGAAAGATCCTAATTGAAACTGGGCCCGAAGCTGCAACAAATTGTTTAAATGTTTTGACGTCATTTTTTATTCTTTGTTCTTTGTGCGATTGCACATTTTAGGTCTTAGAGCACTAGCAAGTATCGTATTGCATGGAAGCAACATCAGTTAAAAGTTAAGCGCCGGACAAGTCAAAAGTTAAAGTGTGCTAGCATCAACAAAGACTTATTGTTTAACGATGCCACATTAAGCCATAAGATCTCTGACGTACAATGGCGGCCACTGATATTGCCCTTATGGGTGAAAGTATAATACTTTTCATGACATGAGTACCACAAGCATCGTTTCTACGGGTGCACGCCACAATTTTAAAATTACATGTATTTCCATGTACCAGTTCACGCTGATTGCACAATGTCTGATGCGGGCATGGGACTATAGAAATGCTGTTACAAAGATAAAATGCTACAGTATAGCAGATATACAGAGATGACCTATTCAACGTACAGAGATGATGCACGCAAATGTCATGAATATTCTATGTCAATCAATTTCCTGTATATTGACATCACTCTCCACCGATCGAGCGTTACATTCGCTGCAAGAGTCGCGTACGTACCGACTAAATTGTTTATGTACTCGCAACAAAGGGGTGGGGAGGTGCAGGCGGCAAGAATATTGTCGCGACATATAGCTAACGCCAATATTCCCAGAAGACGACGGAAAACGATGGACAATTTAAATAAGCCAAGTGTTGCACGCAGTATAACAGTCTGACATATGAGTTCTGGGATAGGAAAATGTAAATGGCCAAGTTGTGTGATTCACCAGTTGCGTGCTCTTTATACCGGGTGACTGTAATAAAGTTACCGATTTACGTGCCATATGTCGCAACAGACTTTGTAAACAATTATTTTTCCTTTAACGTGTTCTCACTTTTGCATTCTTAAAGCAGCAGGCTATTTTGTCGCAAACTGTACCTAATTATGGGCACACATGAACTTCGTTTTCTTCCATTAAACTTATTTCTTCTTCTGAGTGTCTTACGTTAGCTTTTTTCTGCAGCAACATTCAGGAGGATTTTTAGAACCTCTTCTACTTTTTCCTTTTTCCTGTGTTAGATTGACCAGTCTCAGAATCGTAGCGTGAAAATGTTCAAGTTTATTGTGTCATCTGGTGACGCGATTGATTGTGAATTATTACGCCTATTGTGGTGGATTTACAAAATACAGGCTGTCCCAGCTATCTTGTCCACCCAAAATATCTCTGGAACAATAACAGCTGTTGGAAAACGACTTTCACCGGTATCAATGTAGGGCTGGGGCCCATGAATGTACATATTTGGAAACATTCTAAAATGAAAGCATATGTGTTTTTTAACACAAACTTATGGTATTTTAAATGGACCTCCTATTTTTTTCTTCAGCAATCCATAGCATGACAAAGCACATACACAATGGAGTTGATTGCATCGCAATATTCCCATTACATCCCGAGATATTACGACGCGAAGTTGACGCCTGAAACACCCGACATGCGCTGCTAGCGCACGTCCAGAGGCTCAGGCGTGAACCCCATGCTGCCCGTAATCGCGATGTGATTGACATGCGTAATCACACTTCCATACTTATCAAGAGGTCCGAAACGAATAATACGGTCTGCTGCCATCCTGCATTAACGTCGTACATTCCAGCAGGTATTTATCCCATAGGCTAGGGGTGATGCGGTTCTGTAACATATCTGTGTACCGCAACGTTACTCACAAAGTTAACTTCGCTTATCGTGAATCCGTTACTAAAAAGGTAATGCCGTTCAACGTTAAAACTTTACTTTACTGTAGATCTAGCGCAAGTGACAGTTAATCATTCACTCGTAATAGTAAAATTCATGTTGATAGTTTTAGTGAAACGAACAAGTGGACTAAAAGTTTTACCGTTGTTTAGGTAAAAATGTTTTGATTTGGGAAGTTCAGTTAGGACATAGAAGATGAATGTAAACATGTTTAACCAATTAGTTTTATTATCACATAATTGTCAATGTTATGTTTATCTAATACGTTAAATGACAAATTGTTGCAAGCAAATGTTTCTTAACATCACTGGGTAAAATGGCCCTTTGTAGAAACTTCCACTGTGATACCAGCACTACATACTAAACATAGCGTTCACATCTCATGCTCAAAGTGATGCCCATTGGCTTGCATACATAGGGTCACTCTGCGGATGAAGGATGCCCTGGGCCGGCCGAAGTGGCCATGCGGTTAAAGGCGCTGCAGTCTGGAACCGCAAGACCGCTACGGTCGCAGGTTCGAATCCTGCCTCGGGCATGGATGTTTGTGATGTCCTTAGATTAGTTAGGTTTAACTAGTTCTAAGTTCTAGGGGACTAATGACCTCAGCAGTTGAGTCCCATAGTGCTCAGAGCCATTTGAACCATTTTTGAAGGATGCCCTACTTCGTGCTACTGTTTCCTCTTTGATGGCTGTACAAGCATCAATAATGCGTTGCTTCATGTCCTCTGGTGTTGTTGGTTCATGTTGGTAAACAGCATCCTTCACTGCTCCCCAAAGAAAATAATCCAGCGGTGTAAGGTCTGGAGATTGGGCAGGCCACGTAACTGGGCCGCCTCGTCCAATCCACCTACCAGGGAACTTACGGTTCAGAAGTCGTCGTGCTGATACCACATGACCATTCTCCGGTTCAGAGGTACGGTGTCCAAGAGAACAGGAAGATTGTGTCGTATAAAACTGGAGTATTGTCTGCATTTTGGATTCCATTAATAAAGAAAGGTCCGATAATGGTATCTTCAGTAATCCCACACGAAACATTAACTTTCCACGGACGTTGATGCTCTACCTGACGGAGCCATTTTGGATTGTCTGCGGACCAATAATGCATATTCCTCATATTGACAATTCCTTTGTTGGAGAATGATGCCTCGTCGGTAAAGATAACATCTGGAAAAAATTCGGATTAGTCAGAAGTTTTTGCTGAGCCCACCGACAATATGTTACCTTATTGCGGAAGTCATTTCCATGAAGACCCTGGTGTAAATGAACATGGTAAGGATGAAATTTATGACGTTTAAGAATACGCTGTGCACTTGATTTCGACACACCAACTTCACGTTCAATTTGACGTGTACTGATTTGAGGATTCACAGCTATGGTAGCGAGCACAGCAACTTCAGCACGTTCACCTGTGCGTGTTCTAGGACGATGTCGAGGTCTTGGATTTAAGCTTCCCGTTTCACGTAGACGAGATGTGAGACGACCAAACATCCGGCGCGAACAGCATTTCGTCCACCTACAACAGGGTACAGTACAGGTATGTAGAGTAGGGTAGAAAACAGACATATTAACTTAATAATCATAATGTTCGCTAACTACTATCAACAAACAAGCAATCTCATAACGTATTTCCCGTCAACGTACATTCTCCATAGATCAGCAGCATTTCTATCATATCTTCATGTGTGTACATTATACTGTACAGTATAAGTTCCACAACACAACGTTTATTCTCGATGTGTACTACCTCCGTGCCGTCACTAGATTACTCTGATGCACGACTACACTGGCAAGCGGTGTACTGCACGCCAAAGCAACAACAAATGGGATGCTCGGAGGGTGGTGGAGTACAGGAGTTTGCATGGGTCGCAAATCATAAACATGGTGAAGTGGTAACTGTGGCAGTAGTGGGAACTACGTTGGACACTTGACTAGGTAGAGCCAGGCCCTGCGCGACAGGCACAATGGGTCATATAACGCATTAGATAAACCTTATTTTGGGTGTGCAGGATAAGTAAGACAACCTGACGGGTGTACATCGATCGGTACTGGTACATATTGTGTACGTAGATACGTAAAACGTATTTTACCCAGTGATGTTAAGAAACATTTGCTTGCAACAATTTGTCATTTAACGTATTAGATAAACATAACATTGATAATTATATGATAACAAAACTAATTGGTTAAACATGTTTACATTCATCTTCTATGTCCTAACTGAACTTCCCAAACCAAAACATTTTTACCTAAACAACGGTAAAACTTTTAGTCCACTTGTTCGTTTCACTAAAACTATTAACACGAATTTTACTATTACGAGTGAATGATTAACTGTCACTTGCGCTAGATCTACAGTAAAGTAAAGTTTTAACGTTGAACGGCATTACCTTTTTAGTAACGGATTCACGATAAGCGAAGTTAACTTTGTGAGTAACGTTGCGGTACACAGATATGTTACAGAACCGCATCACCCCTAGCCTATGGGATAAATACCTGCTGGAATGTACGACGTTAATGCAGGATGGCAGCAGACCGTATTATTCGTTTCGGACCTCTTGATAAGTATGGAAGTGTGATTACGCATGTCAATCACATCGCGATTACGGGCGGCATGAGGTTCACGCCTGAGCCTCAGGACGTGCGCTAGCACCGCATGTCGGGTGTTTCAAGCGTCAACTTCGCGTCTTAATATCTCGGGATGTAATGGGAATATTGCGATGCAATCAACTCCATTGTGTATGTGCTTTGTCATGTTGTGGATTGCTGAAGAAAAAATAGGAGGTCAATTTAAAATACCATAAGTTTGTGTTAAAAAACACATATGCTTTGGTTTTAGAATGTTTCCAAATATGTACATTCATGGGCCCCAGCCCTACATTGATACCGGTGAAAGTCGTTTTCCAATAGCTGTTATTGTTCCAGAGATATTTTGGATGGACAAGATAGCTGGGACACCCTGTATATCGACTGTATGTTCATATCTCTGAATCGAAATCTTATGACGTAAGCTGTTGAAATGTAAATTCATAAAATTACTACAGGGTGGGGCAAATAAAGTGGTCCGGAGAACAGAGCTTCCGGATACAAAGAAACACGGCAGAGGAAAGGAAATACTGTAATAACCAGACTATAGCAGATGTTGAAAGTTACACCATTCATCTCTCGGTACTTATCGGCCATGGTCAGCAAGTTGCTGAAGGCGGATCGAAGCTGGACTGCTGAAATTGCTGCAGTGTCGTTCGAAATGTTCTGCTGGAGTTGAGGACAATGAAGGTTATTGCCGCACACCTTAGACTTGATGGCTCCTCACACAAAGTAATCACAAACTAACAGACTAGGTGACGTGGGTGGCCAGCTAGGACCTCGTCCAGACTGGCCTCCGCTGACAACTCTGTCAGGAGCGGAGATTGTGTAAATCTGCTCCAAGGCTCGGCCGGCTGTTTGGACTGTTGCTCCATCCTGTTCGAAGTAACTGTAGGTCTTTCCTTCCTCCCTTAACGCTGCCACAAATTGTTTCAAAATGTTGGCAATGTAATGTGCCGAAGTCAGCGTCTGATGAAAGAAGATAGGACCAATGATGAAGCGTGAAGACACTACAGACCAAACCCCCAACCTTTTGATCATGCAATGGTGTTTTGTGGAAGTTATGCGGATTCTTCTATGCCCAGAACCTGTGATTCTGTGAGTTGACATAACCACTCAGGTGAAGCCAGGCTTCATCAGACATAAAGAGCAAATCCATGTCCAAACCATTCATTGATATCTCAGAGAACAGCAACTTGCAAAACTGGAGGCGCTGAGTAGCATCTGTTGGTTTTACCAACAGACGCTCCGTCGGGCTGCATGGGCAGGTCCAGGTGGAGTATTCGTCCGCATAAACGACATTATATTCCGGTCTTACAAAAGGCGTCGGGTTGATGTGGTAGGACTCTGAAGCATTTTCTGGAGAACGCAGCCATATTTTCTGGTGTGCAGGTACGCCTCGGAATTTTTTTTCCACTTGTTCAAAACAGATCGTGCCTGACGCCATTTTCGAGCTAAGCGTTGCATGCCACTCTTTGCTGGTTCTTTGACACCATTAAACTTTTCAGTAAACGCCGTTTCCACGACTTAATTATCACGTACCTTTCTGCAACCAACACCCACTGCTCCGTTGTGAGTACCATCGTCCCCTTTGCACTGCTCCACTCACACTGATACAGCCCACACTACGCTTATATGGCGGATGTACACGTGATGTACGCTTCACGAGGTGTGGTTACATGCATACTTTCACGTCCAGTCCTATCCACTAGTCCCAGTCACTTTTATTTGCCTGCCCCCATATGTGCAATCAAATACAGTTAAAATGTCATCAGCATACCTATGATAATAAACTATTTTCTCACCCATTTCAGTGAACCTACTAAAAAGCTTATCTTCTAGCATTAATAAAAATGTCTACTAAAGCGATCGCAAGGCATGAACCAATCCTACCCAACGTCTCGGAGATAAATTGTGTTTTGGAATGAGAACATTTTATGCAGTGATTAACTGTAGTTCTACTACTTCATAGACTTTGGACTGACTTTCTTGTATACAAGATCGTTACTTTTAATTATTCTAATCGTCTCTGTTACCACAGTGTTTGTGTAAAGGTTTCATATGTCAAGTGATATAAATCTTCCATTGGCAGGAATCATGCTTTTAATTTTATTGGCGATATAGTAAGAATTTTTATGCTGTGTTCTTTCACATATGTGTAATGTTTCTTAAGAAGTATACTAAGTTACTTATTAACAGCATGTTCTGTGCCATTAATCATATGGATAAGTCGAATAGCATTTTGGGTTGAGCACGCAGTGATGGTGGTTTCAGATTCACTATATCTTATCTGTAATGTGTGTGTCAGTGACACTAATTATGATTTAAAATCAAATGAAATAGATCGCAAGGCGTTACTTCACTCACTGGCTCTATATAATTCGTTCGTTGACTGCCTGGTGGCTTCGTAATTCGACTAGCTGGTAGCCAGTGGTGCTACACTACTGGCCATTAAAATTGCTACACCACGAAGATGACGTGCTACAGACGCGAAATTTAAGCAACAGGAAGAAGATGCTGTGATATGCAAATGATTAGCTTTTCAGAGCATTCACACAAGGTTGGCGCCGGTGGCGACACCTACAATGTGCTGACATGAGGAAAGTTTCCAACCGATTTCTCGTACGCAAACAGCAGTTGACCGGCGTTGCCTGGTGAAACGTTGTTGTGATGCCTCGTGTAAGGAGGAGAAATGCATACCATCACGTTTCTGACTTTGATAAAGGTCGGACTGTAGCCTATCGCGATTGCGGTTTATCGTATCGCAACGTTGCTGCTCGCGTTGGTCGAGATCCAATTACTATTAGCAGAATGTGGAATCGGTGGGTTCAGGAGGGTAACACGGAACGGTGTGCTGGATCCCAACGGCCTCGTATCACTAGCAGTCGAGATGACAGGCATTTTATCCGCATGGCTGTAACGGATCGTGCAGCCACGTCTTGATCCCTGAGGCAACAGATGGGAACGTTTGCAAGACAACAACCATCTGCACGAACAGTTCGACGACGTTTGCAGCAGCATGGACTATCAGCTCGGAGACCATGGCTGCGGTTACCCTTGACGCTGCATCACAGACAGGAGCGCCTGCGATGGTGTACTCAACAACAAACCTGGGTGCACGAATGGCAAAACGTCATTTTTTTCGGATGAATCCAGTTTCTGTTTACTGCATCATGATGGTCGCACCCGTGTTTGGCGACATTGCGGAGAACGCACATTGGAAGCGTGTATTCGTCATCGCCATACTGGCGTATCACCCGGCGTGATGGTATGGAGTGCCATTGGTTACACGTCTCGGTCACTTCTTGTTCGCACTGACGCCACTTTGAACAGTGGACGTTACATTTCAGATGTATTACGACCCGTGGCTCTACCCTTCATTCGATCCCTACAAAACCCTACATTTCAGCAGGATAATGCACGACCGCATGTTGCAGGTCCTATACGGGTCTTCCTGGATATAGAAAATGTTCTACTGCTGCCCTGGCCAGCACATTCTCCAGAATGCGCCAGTCGCTACTCTTGATGAACAGTGGTGTCGTGTTGAAGCTGCATGGGTAGCTGTATCTGTACACGCCATACAAGCTCTGTTTGACTCAATGTCCAGACGTATCAAGGCCGTTATTACGGCCAGAGGTGGTTGTTCTGGGTACTGATTTCTCAGGATCTATGCACCCAAACTGCGTGAAAATGTGATCACATGTCAGTTGTAGTATAATATATTTGACAATGAATACTCGTTTATCATCTGCACATCTTCTTGATGTATCAGTTTTAATTGCCAGTAGTGAATATATAGTCTTCAGTAGCTGTGTCTGTAAGTTTCTTATGATAAGTGGCGACAAAAAAATGTTCTTACTTACAGTTTTGCGTTGAAACAGCAATGTCATTACTGGTACAAAAAGAAGAATTTTTTGTGTACTTCTCTGAGAATTAAGTGTTGGTTGGAAATGCGTTTGTAATTAGTTACCTGCTAACAAATAAGAATCTTTAGTCTACGCCTCCTTATAGAGAAGACACCCTTACATTTAAAGTGTAAAAATATTGCCTCATCACGTTGTATAATTGCAGATGATAAAACTACTGTCTTTTTTGGCTATATTCCCGTGCACCGGCTCCGTATGAGGTGTTTGTAGGTTAAAGTAACGATTAACGTAGCGGAAAAGTATGGTACAACAGCTTCCGCGAACGGGTTGTTCGAACTGGATCGGGAGCAAGGAAGAAAAAGAGAAACAGATTCAATTGAAAAGGCAAAGAAACGGGTCTGCGGGCAGCAGTAAGTAAACTGGAGCCAATTAGCGGAGAGCGGGACAAGAAAGCAGAGGGGACCTCTGCTCGCCGCGGACAGATCAAAGCCGGCGACCCTGATGCCTTCAGTGTAAGCCGCCAGTAAAGAAAGAGAAAAGGGGGGTGGGGGAGGGGAGGGGGGATGGAGCCCAGCCACTGACAGCGAGACAGAGCGCGTGCACATCCATCACGCGAGCAGCGCCGTCAGATGCGCCGCAGGATAGCGCGGCGATTCACGCAGGTGGCCGCAGCACAGGCATTTGTTTTCTTCTCTTACTTCACTTTGCTCCTAGCGGCGTACAGCGCCTCTTACGTTTTTAAGACATGCGGTGTTACGCCGAGCATTGTTAAAGTCCAATTACACACGTTTTAAATCAGGTATGGATAAAAATCTTACGTCACTTATTGACGAGTCATCCTCAGATCAATCTAAAACATTATTCAGTGTGTGACTCTCATTACATATCGTCGTATTCTTAAGAGTTCAGTCGCGCTATCTTAGAGCTCAGTCGCCCTAAAATGAAAAATCGTAGTTGGTTGTGTAAACTGGCAACCCTGATCACTAATTAAAAATCGTTACGGGGCCCATACTGCCACACATGTTTACAAATCGATCGACAGCAATTATAGGTGCATCGCCCCTGAGTGAATGTAAACAAGATATCACTTCTAATATTCACAACAGGACAAGGAAGCGTCTGTGTGACAGCTGTCAGCTAACTGGCTGAAGTGTAGCGTGATGACTACACGAAAACATGACATTCACCCATTGGCGATGCAACAATCACTGCTGTCGATCGATTACGCACATGGGTGACAATATGGGCACTGTAAGAATCCGCGATTAGCGCTTACCGCTCTCATTTTACATGACCAATTACGATTTTTATTTTAGTACGACTCAGTTCTAAGAATGCGACGAGGTGTAATGATTGTCATACGTTGAACAACATTTTAAACTGGTCTGAGGATGGCTAGGCAATGAGTCGCAACTGCTAATCAAAAAGAAAATTTGCAATCTTTTCGCAGGATTTTTATCCAGACATGTTTTAAATCAACAGATCACGTATCTCGCCACTGACAGTGTCGAAGAATACATACGGTATATTCTTTTTTTTTTTTATTCCCTGCTGAAAACTTAATTTCAAATGTTAGAAAAATATTAATTTCTAATTGTTGTTCAGTGACAGGATAATGACGGAAAGTGAAGAAAATTTCGTTTGCCTCTTCTTCTTCCGCTTTTACGGTCTCATTGAACCACTGCAGTCAATCATTTTCTGGTCATGTCCTTTAGTAGCTTTTCTTTCCGAATTGACCAGTACTTTTTTCATTCGTTCTCCTCTTTTTTGTCGTTCCTCATCTGCAAGTACCCTTTTTAATGTTTGTCGTAGCTCTATTTTTAGTTTAAATTTTCTTTTATATTTTCCAGTTTCTGCAATTTTTTGTTTTGTATTTTACTGTATATCGCCCAAGGTTCATTCTAGCTCTCATTTCATCATCCTTGATCTCCATTATGCACCCTACTTCTTGCTTCATTATAGTGGCGATTCATCTAAAAAAACCTGGAATTCTCGGTGAGTTATATTTTACCTGGAAAAGCCATGCAAAACTCGGGGAATTTCAAGACTTTAATAAAATTTCAGAGTGCCCCGTGTTTTTAAAACTACCGTTGAAATCTAATTTCATTGAATTACATAAATCACAAATTTTAAGTTAATCCCTATTGAAAACTGCGGTTGAGCTGTTGCTTATAGCTAGTATATCTAAGATGCGAGGAAAGAAGGGCATTATTTTGTTATGACACCGCCCGCCTGCGGTCACCATTAATTTATCAGCAGCTTCTTGACATTATCTTCCTCTTCACACCTGGAATTCTCATGTCTTTTTTTCTTTCTCCAAGTCTGAGTAGCCACCCTCTTCATGTTCCAAAGCTTTTCTGTAATTTTTCTTGGTAATATCGTTTCCTCATAATGTGACCAAAACAATAAATATTTTTTTCATTATGTTACCAGTAATGGGGTCTAATTCGCTGTAAACCACTTTATTTTGCACTATCCGACATTGTCCATCTTTTTGATATTTCTTATTTGTGCATGTTCTAGCTTTCTTCTCTCTAATTTCAACATTTTGTCAATTCTGTTTCCCTGTGTGACTTTGAAAAGAATTTTACTTCTGTACGCCACCTCTGGTTGAACCACTGTTTTAATTTAGTTTTGACTGATACGCATCTTTTATTGTATGTAGACCGTGTCAGTTTTTGAGTTTTTATCATTTTGTTAGTTTATTCTTGCCATGCAGGTCTCGTCCAAGTTGTATGCTATAATTTCTGTTAGGTATTGAAATTGTTTCGCTATTTTTCCTTCCCCGTTATTTACTGTTATGTAGTTGATTACTAGCGGATCTCTTACCATTGTCTCAGTCTTTTCAAATGATAGCTGCAGTTCTATTTTTTATTCATCACTTCGAACCGTAAACAAAACAGGGATCCATGGAGTGGCGCCATAGCACCTTTCGTCCGAATAAAAACTTGAAAGTCGCACCCTCGACCGGTAAAGACATGTAGTCTGAAACTTTCTGGCAGATTAAAACTGTGTGCCGGAGCGAGACTCGAACTTGGGACCTTTGCCTTTCGCGGGCAAGGGCTCTACCATCTTAGCTACCCAAGCACGACTCACGACCCGTCCTTACAGCTTTACTTCTGCCAGTAGCTCGTCTCCTACCTTCCAAACTTTACAGAAGCTCTCCTGCGAACCTTGCAGAAATAGCACTTCTGAAAGAAAGGATATTGCGGATGTTCCCAGAATGAGATTTTCACTCTGCAGCGGAGTGTGCGCTGATATGAAACTTCTTGGCAGATTAAAACTGTGTGCCGGACCGAGACTCGAACTCGGGACGTTTGCCTTTCACGGGCAGGTGCTCTGCCATCTGAGCTACCCAAGCACGACTCACGCCCCGTCCTCACAGCTTTACTCCTGCCAGTATCTCGTCTCCCACCTTCCATTCTGGTCACTTCAGATGTTCGGATACGCCTACCATCAACGACGATGATGGTGGCGCAGACGAGTTCTGCATGAGACGCTGAAGTGTCGGAACATCGATGCTGTCGATGACTTCCTGAATGGCTGTTTTCAGATCAGCAATGGTTTTGGGGTTATTGCTGTGCACCTTGTCTGTACTATTAGTACACAAAAAGGAGTCGCATGAGTTCAGATCCGGAGAATATGGCGGCCAAACGAGGCCCATGCCAGTGGCCTCTGGGCACTACGGACCCAGAATGCGGTCCCCCAAGCGCTCCTCCAGGATATCAAACCCTCTCTTGCTTTGATGGGATCGAGCTCCGTCTTGAATGAACCACATCTTGTCGAAATCAGGGTCACTTTGGATAATGGAGATCAAATAATCATCCAAAACCTTCATGTAATGTTCGGTAGTCGCCATGCCATCAAGGAATATTGCCCCATTTATTCCGTGACTGCACGCCACACGGTCACCCGTTCACGGTGAAGCTGTGAGGACGGGTCATGAGTCGTGCTTGGATAGCTCAGATGGTAGAGCACTTGCCCGCGAAAGGCAAAGGTCCCGAGTTCGAGTCTCGGTCCAGCACAGAGTTTTAATCTGCCAGTAAGTTTCATATCAGCGCACACTCCGCTGCAGAGTGAAAATCTCATTACGTAGTCTGAAGTCTATTGTGCTATCCTTAGGAGATTTAAGAAACAGCCATAGACTGCTCGTCGCCACAAAAATGCAAACGAACTCCACCTTAACCAAGACAACGCAAGGCCTCCCCCAAATCTGCGCATCCGAGAGGAACTCTCAAAACTTCATTGGACTGTTGTTCCTCATCGACACTACAGTCTGAAACTCGCAATTTCCGACTTCCATCTGTTGCACCCAATGAAGGATGCACTCCAGAGGGAAGCAGTATGTGGATGATGGAGTGGTGATTGATGCAGCAAGACAATGGCTTCGACGTCAACCAGTAGAATGGTACCACGCGGGAGCATAGGCTCTGCCAGTGAGGTGGGGTAAGGCCGTCGCATTGAACGAAGATTATGTTGAAAAATACGGTTTTGTAACCAAAAGAGTGGGGAATGTTATGGTGTACTGGAAACCTGAATAACACCAACCTTCTTTCAGAAAAAAAAGTTGCATTATTTAAGGGGGGTAGGACATCAAACGGGCCGACTTGGAGCAGGAGAGGCACCACAGGACATTTTAATTTCCACTGTTTGTACTTTTAAAAGTAAATTCATAAAACTTTGTCAGCATCACCAGGAAGGATTCAGTATTCACACTCACAACAGCGGAAGTTCAAAAACATAACAAAATAAATTTTTTTACGTGTGAAATTTCATGCATTTTTCACTTACTATTGGCTGCATTTGTTGCTATACGTACACATTTCTTCATAAGTAAGAGAGACTGTTCGATGAATTTTGCACAGCATACAAACCATACTTACAGGTGTCTGAAACTCTATAATCTATTTAATTTTTGAAAAAATGAATGAGCTCTTACGTTTTAAGCTTTATATTTAGAAAAAAATTGTAGTTAATTATCTCAATTTTTATCACAGCTTTTAATTGATTTGGAAAATTCTAGAGTTTCATACACCTGTAAGTATGGTTTGTATGCTGTGCAAAATTCATCAAAGAATCTCTCTTACTTGTGAAGAAAAATGTACCTATAGCAACAAATGCAGCCAATTTTAAGTGAAAAAATGATGAAATTTCACACGTACAAAAATTATTTTGTTATGTTTTTGAACTTCCACTGCTATGAGTGCGAATCCTAAATCCTTCTTGGTCATGCTGACAAAGATTTATGAATTTGTTTGTAAAAGTATACGCACCGGAAATTAAAATCTCCTGTGGTGCCTCTCCTGCTCCAAGTCGGCCCATTTGACGTCCTACCCCCCTTAATGAGCGTCCCTCGTAGAAGAGTTTATTGTACTTAAACATAAGGTTGGGATTAAGCCAGGAGGGCCGGCCGGGGTGGCCGAGCAGTTCTAGGCGCTACAATCTGGAACTGCGCGACCGCTACGGTCGCAGGTTCGAATCCTGCCTTGGGCATGGATGTGTGTGATGCCCTTAGGTTAGTTAGGTTTAAGTAGTTCTAAGTTCTAGGGGACTGATGACCTCAGAAGTTAAGTCCCATAGTGTTCAGAGCCATTTTTTTTTAAGCCAGGAGGAGATTAAAGGTAAGGCGTCAGTCACAAACAGGACTGTTAAACTACCGAGCATCTTCTCAACTTAGCGGTACGTGATGTCACAGGGAGAGAGTACAAGCGCTTAGCGTCCGTAGCGAGGCCAGGTTTTCTACACCGCTTCTCCCGTTTGACAGCCTGAGCTCGCGTCCGAGGCATAAATAAAAAGGTGGGAGCAGCAAGTCGCCATAAAACCTATTCCCGTCATCCCGCAGGGACCGCAGCTTATTTGTTCAGCAGGCATGGCGACTGCGCGGAAGGATACGTGCGGTCGGCCGGGGCGAACCTTTACTGCCGGGGCGCCTGCTAAAAGTTTAAAACAAAGTCCGCTTTATGAGCCGCGCGCTACGCAGTAGCTCGCAGGGCTGATGAAAGTTTCACGCCAACTATCACGGCACGATGCTAGGAAGGCACTATTTCATGCTAGTACCGGTGCGAACTTGCTGCAGCGTCACAATATGGGCGGATTGTTCTACGCATACAGTGAGATGAGAAAAGTCATGGGATAGCGGTACGCACATATACAGATGGCGATACTATCGCGGACACAAGGTACAAAAAGGCAATGCATTGGCGGAGCTGCCATTTGTACCCAAGTTATTCATGTGAAAATGTTTGCTACGTGATTGTGGCCGCACAACGTGAATTAACAGACTTTGAACGCGGAATGGAAGCTGGAGCTTGACGTATGAGGCATGTCATTTCGGAGATCCTTAGGGAATTCAATGTTCCGAGATCCACAGTGTCAAGAGTGTGAGGAGAATACTAAATTTCAGGCTTCACCTCTCACTGCAGACTGGGAGCCTTCGCTTAAAGACCGAGAGCAGCAACGTTGGCGTAGAGTTGTCAGTGCTACAGACAAGCAATATTGCTTGAAATAACCGCGGAAATCAGCGTGGGACGTACGACTAATGTATCTGTGAGGACAATACGGCGAAATCTGACGTTAATGGGCTATGGTAGCAGACGACCGACACGAGTACCTTTGCTAAGAGCGCGACTTCGCCTGCAGCGCCTCTCCTGGTGTCTTGACCACATTGGTGGGATCCTAGACGACTGGAAAACCGAGCCCTGGTCAGATGAGTCGCAATTTGATCCTGAATTACGAAAAGTGTGAGGTCATCCACATGAGTGCTAAAAGGAACTCTTTAAACCTCGGTGACCTGCTAAATCAGTCTAATCTAAAAGCCGTAAATTCAACTAAATACCTGGGTATCACAATTTCGAACAACTTAAATTGGAAGGAAAACATAGAAAATGTCGTGGGAAAGGCTAACCGAAGACTGCGTTTTATTGCCAGGACACTTAGAAAATGTAACAGACCTACTAAAGAGACTGCCTACACCACGCTTGTCCGTCCTCTTTTAGAATACTGCTGCGCGGTGTGAAATCCTTACCAGATAGAACTGACGGAGTACATCGAAAAAGTTCAAAGAAAAGCAGCACGTTTTGTATTATCGCGAAATATGGGAGAGAGTGTCACAGAAATGATACAGGATTTGGGTTGGTAATCGTTAAAAGAAAGGCATTTTTCTTTGCGAGGAAATCTTCTCACAAAATTCCAATCACTAACTTTCTCCTCCGAATGCGAAAATATTTTGTTGACACCGACCTACGCAGGGAGAAACGATCACCACGATAAAATAAGGGAAATCAGAGCTCGTACGGAAAGATACAGGTGTTCATTCTTTCCGTGCGCTATACGAGATTGGAATAATAGAGAATTGTGAAGGTGGTTCGATGAACCCTCTGCCAGGCACTTGAATGTGATTTACAGAGTATCCATGTAGATGTAGATGTAGAATTTGAGTTGATAAGAGCTGATGGTATGGTTCGAGTGTGGCGCAGACCCCATGAAGCCATGGGCTGGTGGTGGCTCCGTAATGGCGCGGGCTGTGTTTACATGGGGTGGACTGGGTCTTGTGCTCCAACTGAACCAATCATTCACTGGAAATGGTTATGTTCGGCTACTTGGAGACCATCTGCAGCCATTCATGGACTTCATGTTACCAAACAACGATGGATGACAGTGCGCCTTGTCACCGAGCCACAATTGTTCGCGATTGCTTTGGAGATCATTCTGGATAATTCGAGGGAATTAGTTGACCACGCATATCAGCCGATATGAATTCCATCGAACATTTACGTGAGATAATCGAGAGGTCACTCCGTGCACAAAATCCTACACCGGCACGATATAAGGAGACATCCCATTATTTTTGTCGCCTCAGTGTACAGGGTAGTCCATTGATCGTGACCGGGCCAAATATCTCACGTAATAAGCGTCAAACGAAAAAACTACAAAGAACGAAACTTGTCTAGCTTGAAGGGGGAAACCAGATGGCGCTATGACTGGCCCGCTAGATGGCGCTGCCATAGGTCAAACGTATATCAACTGCGTTTTTAAAAATAGGAACCCCCATTTTTATTACATATTCGTGTAGTACGTAAAGAAATATGAATGTTTTAGTTGGACCACTTTTTTCGCTTTGTGATAGACGGCGCTGTAATAGTCACAAACATATGGCTCACAATTTTAGACGAACAGTAGGTTTTTTAAAAATAAAATACAAAACGTAGGTACGTGTGAACATTTTATTTCGGTTGTTCCAATGTGATGCATCTACCTTTGTGAACTTGTCATTTCTGAGAACGCATGCTGTTACAGCGTGATTACCTGTAAATACCACATTAATGCAATAAATGCTCAAAATGATGTTCGTCAACCTCAATGCATTTGGCAATACGTGTAACGACATTCCTCTCAACAGCGAGTAGTTCGCCTTCCGTAACGCATGCATTGACAATGGGCTGACGCATGTTGTCAGGCGTTGCTGTGGATCACGATAGCAAATATCTTTCAACTTTACCCACAGAAAGAAAACCGTGGACGTCAGATCCGGTGAACGTGAGGGCCATGGTATGGTGCTTCGACGACCAATCCATCTGTCATGAAATATGCTATTCAGTACCGATTCAACCGCACGCGAGCTATGTGCCGGACATCCATCATGTTGGAAGTACATCGCCATTCTGTCATGCAGTGAAACATCTTGTAGTAACATCGGTAGAACATTACGTAGGTAATCAGCATACATTTCACCATTTAGATTTCCATCGATAAAATAGGGGCCAATTATCCTTCCTCCCATAATGCCGCATCATACATTAATCCGCCAGGGTCACTGATGTTCCACTTGTCGCAGCCATCGTGGATTTTCCGTTGCCCAATAGTGCATATTATACCGGTTTACGTTACCGCTGTTGGTGAATGAAGCTCCGTCGCTAAATAGAACGCGTGCAAAAAATCTGCCATCGTCCCGTAATTTCTCTTGTGCCCAGTGGCAGAACTGTACACGACATTCAAAGTCGTCACCATGCAATTCCTGGTGCATAGAAATATGGTACGGGTGCAATCGATGTTGATGTAGCATTCTCAACACCGACGTTTTTCAGATTACCGATTCTCGCGCAATTTGTCTGCTACTGATGTGCGGATTAGCCGCGACAGCAGCTAAAACACCAACTTGGGCATCATCATTCGTTGCAGGTCGTGGTTGACGTTTCACATGTGGGTGAACGCGTCCTGTTTTCTTAAATAACGTAACTATCCGGCGAACGGTCCGGACACTTGGATGATGTCGTCCAGGATACCGTGCAGCATACATAGCACACGCCCGTTGGGCGTTTTGATCACAATAGCTATACATCAACACGATATCGACCTTTTCCGCGATTGGTAAACGGTCCATTTTAACACGGGTGATACACCACGAAGCAAATAGCGTTCGCACTGGCGGAATGTTACATGATGTCACGTACTTGTACGTTTGTGACTATTACAGCGACATCTATCACAAAGCGAAAAAAGTGGTCCAACTAAAACATTCACATTTCTGTACGTACTACACGAATATGTAATAAAAATGGAGGTTCCTATTTAAAAAAACGCAGTTCATATTCATTTGACCTATGGCAGCGCCATCTAGCGGGCCAAACATAGCGCCATCTGGTTTCCCTCTTCAAGCTAGGCGAGTTTCGTTCTTTGTAGTTTGTTCGTTTGATGCTTATTACGTGAGATATTTGGCCCGGTCAGGATCAATGGACCACCCTGTGTATCCAGACACTGCAAGCAACGGTAAATACGTGGCCGAGAGGGAACTTCCCATTGTATGAGATATGAAGGCTCCTTCAGTGCTATTCAGGTATTGAGCGCGGGGAGAATGACAGCATAAACTTCTTTTTGCTTTTTGTAATTACTAATTGCTCTAATCTCATCTTTGCGAATTCCAGGGGAGCGACACGTGTGGGGTCTAGTATTAGGTTGGCGCATAATTTCGTAGCGTTTTCCCATACGTTTAATAACCACAACAGAAACACTTAACAGACGCTTTAGTTAGTCACCTATAATATATTCTCCTTCAATGTTTACAACAGTCTGCCTCACTGGGGTACTTTCCCATTCCACGACTGTAGAAATCACGTGGTTTTGAGGCGAAGAACTCTTCAGTTCATGTTCCGAGCGCATTTTCATCGTGGGAGGAAGTTCCTTGAAGATTGTTCGATAGAGAGCCGAAAAGGAGAAAATCTGAGGGCGCAAGATTAGGTGGAAAGACGTCTCAGTTGTTGACAATAAATGTCAGCAGTAATGGTACACGTCGGGGAAGCAATTCGTAGTACATAAACTGTCGCTGTTGCGAAAGATGCGAAACATGATATTTTGTGGCTCCGCGCGAATCTTTGTACGGGGAGTTGTTGCTTTCTTTGGGCTTAACCGTTCCTTTCTTTTCCTTAGGTCAGCATAAAGCCACGATTTCTCGTCACCAGTAACGATATAGGATAGGAATGGTCGGTGATGTTCACGAGCCAATTGATGACGAGCAAGCAGAGCTGCACGTAATCGCCATCCTCTTATATTTGTTACTTTGGCCTAGAGCACGCGATACCTGCACACCAGGTTTTTAAACATTCCCAACTGCATACAGATCTCGCACTTTGGTGGAATGATCACAGTTCACCACATCTGCCAGTTTTCGAGTACACTGATGTGGATCATTGTGGATTAACGTATTTAAACGATCTTCATCAAACCCCGACGGTCTTTCTGAACGTGGAGAGTCATTAATGTCGAAACGGTCCTCATCAAGACGAGAAAGCAATTTTCTTGCCGTGCTCTGTCCAGTGACATAATCCCGGTGGAAATGTTTGTGGGTGCCATCGCTGCTGTCGTCCCTCTAGTGAACTCAAACAGATGAGCATGTCGGAAATTTCCAATTTCTCCATTTGGAACTTCATTTTCTAGCATCCACAGCTCAACTCATAATCTCAAACTGACAATATATAAAGTCAAACTGCAACAGTGAACTACTAATAAAAAACAACAATTGATAAATAAACCCACAGCAAACGGAATAGCAATATGCATACAACAACATTACGAACTTACGCACCAACCTAATATATTTCACATTAGTCTCGTATTTGTGGTTTTGGATTTAGCTGCGTGGTAACGTGCTTGCCTCCCGTGCAGCGGGGCCCGTGTTCGATTCCCGGCCGGGTTGGAGATTTTCTCCGCTCATGGACTGTGTGTCGTGTTGTCCTTATCATTTCATCCTCATCACCGACACGCAAGTCGCCCAATGTGCAGTCGAGTGAAATAAGACTCGGCTGCCGAACTTCCACGCATGGGGCCTGCCGGCCAACAATGCCGTACGCTCATTTCATTTTCATTTGGACTTTGTGGGAGACTATCCCAGATAATTGCCACGTTTGTTCAAGCTACTGCCATTTCAAGTTTTTCAGCATTTCGGTAACCCTCTCTCGTAGGTGTAACAAATCTTGTGACCATCAGTGTTGCCTTTCTTTGTGTGCGTTCTTTGTCCTATTTGATATGGATCTCACTCTCGAGAAATGCCCTAGAATGAGTGGCACGAGTGTTTCGTAAGGAGGCTTCTTATCAGACTGACCCCATGGGACTCTGCCGCCTGCTGTGCCTACAAATGGTTCAAATGGCTCTGAGCACTATGGGACTTAACATCTGAGGTCATCAGTCCCCTAGACTTAGAACTACTTAAACCCAACTAACCTAAGGACATCACACACATCCATGCCCGAGGCAGGATTCGAACTTACGACCGTAGCAGCAGCGCGGTTCCGGCTGAGCCTACGACTGGGCCTACGAAATCATTCAGTTACGCCAGATAATTGCATAAATCGACTGATTCCGACTTAGACTCACTGGTGTAGTCATGGATTACCGGTTAATACATTACTGTGCAAGGAAAGAGGGCACTGTGCACGGAGGAAGAAAACACCGATTAGGAACTGGTGACAACATGGAACTTCAGCGAGTGTACTTGATATGAATTTCCACTTTCATATCCCCGAAAATTGTTTCTTTGTGTGAGTTGACTCATTCCAGTTTTGTGTAATTAATATTGTAGTCACAGGATACTACTTTTCTGTATTTTTAACGTGCACGGTTTTACATTTCTGATCATCTAAAGAATATTGTCAATATTTCAGAACTTTGAAATCTTACCAAGATCTGACTTAATATTTTATGCATTCACTACTTAATTGCCTATATACCACCTGTGATTAATCTAATCTTGTCTTCACGGTTCCTACGTAAACGATATGTAAACGTTCTTGCACTTTTGTGTGTAGGCTTTCGCGGGATGCTTGGCGACCGTCTTCAAGGCTCTATCACAACAGGTTTTTCAGAATTTTTCGAGACACTTTCCCGTTGCTTCATCGAAACTGTGACTATTCTTCCTCTCCTTTTTATACATTCACTATTTCCTTCTAGTCCAATTTGGTATGGATCTCACGCACTAGACGAATTCTTTTTATGTTGAAACAGCGTGATTTGTAGACTGGCTGCATTTTTCCAGCATCCTACTAAGGAATCGATTCAGCCGCCTGTTTTATCTACGAATGATCGTGTGCAGTCTTTCTATTTTACATCTGCACAAATTCTTACACCCAGGCATTTTTGTGTATGGCTGATTCAAATTATAGCTAACTGATATTGGATACTACGATTGTGCGTATTGTGAAATACATAACTGCAAATTTCTGAAAATTTAAAACAAGTTAACACGCTTTGCACTACCTTGAAATCTTATGAAGGATGTATGCGCAGCTTTTTTCGAACATTATTTCTTTATAGGTAACTGCGTTATCCGCAAAACCTCCGAGGTTGCTATTAATGTTGACTACCAGATGATGGACATACACCATGAAGATTAACTGTCTTAACATACTTTTCTGGAAAATGCCTAAACTTACGATTAAATATATCAATGATTTTCCATCCAATATTACATACTAAGGTCCTTCTACCAAGAAATTCTCAACTTAGCCACAAATTTCCTTTGACGCCCTACGTACTTTTAGGAAGCCTCGAAGTATTTTCACCTCGCTGCCTTGATCCACGACTTTCAAGACGTCAACAAAGCCAGATGGGTTTCCACAACCAAGTATTTCTGGTATCTATGCTGGGTATGATATGTAATGTGATACAGTCCAGGCACTGTAGACCGTCTATGGTCACATAGCCTATTTACAATGTTGAAGAAATGATAGATGCAAATATTAATACAAGTCCATAAATATAATGACTGAATGGTAAGGTAAGCGGTAAGTTCCTTTGGGACCAAACTCCTGAGGTCATCGGTCCCTAGGTTTACACACTACTTAATCTAACTTACGCTAGGGACAACACACACACCCATGACTCATGCCCCAGGGAGGACTCGAACCTCCGCCCGGGGGGGGGGGGGGGGGAGGTAGGGGGGAGGAGAGTCGGGTGAACCGTGACAAGGCACCCTAGACCACGCGGCTATCCGCAAGGCATGACGGAAAGAAAATCACAACACGAAGAAGGAATTGTGCAGCATAAACGAAAGTTGGTAGGAGCGTGAGAGACGATGTCTATTCAAATTTCTCGCCAGGTTTGCTTCAAATAACACGCTCTAACGGTCGTGAGCGTTAGTTACGATTTATTGACATATAGTCGGCACGGTTTTAGAAAATATCGTTCTTGTGAAACACAGCTCTTTATACTCATAAAGTAATAATTGCTATCGACAGGGAATGTCAAATTGATTCTATATTTTTAGATTTCCAGAAGGCTTTCGACACTGTTCCTCACAAGCGTCTTCTAACCAAACTGCGTGCCTACGGTGTATCGCCTCAGTTGTGCGACTGGATTCGTGATTTCCTGTAAGAAAGGTCGCAGTTCGTAGTAATAGACGGAAAGTCATCGAGTAAAAGAGAAGTAACATTCGGCGTTCCCCAAGGAAGTGTTATAGGCCCTCTATTGTTCCTGATCTATATTAGCGATATAGGAGACAATCTGAGTAGCCGTCTTAGATTGTTTGCAGATGATGCTGTCATTTACCGTCTTCTGAAGTCATCAGATGATCAAAACGACTTGCAAAATGATTTAGATATGATATCTGTATGGTGCGAAAAGTTGCAATTGACCCTGAATAAGGAAAAGTGTGAAGTTATTCGCATGAGTACTAAAAGAAATCAGCTAAATTTCTATTACGCGACAAGTCACACAAATCTGAAGGCTGTAAATTCAACTAAATACTTAGGGATTACAATTACAAATAACCTAAATTGGAACGATCACATAGATAATATTGTGGGTAGAGCAAACCAAAGACTGCGATTCATTGACAGAACACTTAGAAGGTACAACAGCTCTACTAAAGAGACTCTTACACCACGCTTGTCCGCCCTATTCTGGAGTATTGCTGTGCGGTATGGGATCCGCATCAGGTGGGACTGACGGATGACATCGAAAAAGTACAAAGAAGGGCAGCTCATTTTGTATTATCGCGAAGTAGGGGAGATAGTGACACAGACATGATAGGTGAATTGGAGTGGCAATCATCAAAACAAAGGCGTTTTTAGTTGCGACGGGATCTTCTCATGAAATTTCAATCACCAATTCCGAATGCGAAAACATTCTGTTGACACCCACCTACATAGGGAGAAATGATCATCACGATAAAATAAGACAAATCAGGAATCGTACCGAACGGTAGAGAGACAGCTTGAAGGTAGTTCATTGAACCCTCTGTCAGGCACTTTATTGTGAATAGCAGAGTAAGCACGTAGATGTAGATGCAGATGTACTTTTGAGATTGGGCGTGGTGAGTTGATGTTAGTCAAGACTGTCTTTAAGGCGACGAAAACGACATTGTCAGCGCCTCACTGAGGTAAGAGAAGCTGTATGTTCCTTCTGCGATACTGCAGAAAGACTTGGGAGCAACGTAGCCACTGTACGTGACTGCTGGCAGCGGTGGTCACCAGAATGTACGGTTGCAACAAGACCGGCCTTCGGACGGCCACGCGGAGCTATCGGAAGGGAAGACCGCTGTGTTCGATTTACGGCTCTGGCGCGTCGTACTGCATCTGCAGCAGCAATTTGAGCAGCAGTTGGCACTACAGAGACACAACGAACTGCTACAAGCCGTTTACTTCAGGGAAGGCTCCAACCCAGACGCCGCGTAGCGTGCATTCCACTGACCCCAAATCACAGCCATTTGCAACTTCAGTGGTTAGAAGCGAGAGTTCATTGGATCTTTGGTTTGTAATGATGTTTGGTTTATGGGGCGCCAAACTGCTCGGTCATCAACGCCCGTACAACTTCCAAATTTTTACGCAGTCAAATTTCTTTCACAGTCACTATCACGAATGATGATGATGATGATGATGATGATGATGATGATGATGATGATGATGAAATGATGAGAACACCACAAACACCCAGTCCCCAGGCAGAGAAAACCCCAACCCAGCCCAGAATCGAACCTGGGAGCTCATTGGAGGGCAGAGTGGAGTTCAGTCGTGTTTTCTGATGAACGGTGATTCTACCTCAATGCCAGTAATGGCCGTCTAGTGATTAGGAGGAGGCCAATTGAGGACCTGCAACCAACATGACTGCGTGCTGGACACACTGGGTCCACACATGGAGCTATGATTTGGGGTGCGATTTCGTATGACAGCAGGAGCACTCGCGTGGTTATCCCAAGCATTGTGGCTGCTAATCTGTGCATCGGTCTGGTGATTCGACCTGTTGTGCAGCTATTCCTAAACACCATTCCATGATGTGTTTTCCAACAGGATAACGCTCGCTCATATACCACTGTTTTAACCCAACATGCTCCACAGTGTCGACATGTTCCCTTGGATCACCAGACCTGTCTGCGATCAAGCACGTCTGGATCATCATGAGACAACAATTCCAACGTCACCACAAACAGCGCTAACCGTCGCTACGTTGCCTCACAATCGCACAAACTGACATTCAGCACCTGTGCACGTCTGCATGCTCGAGTTCAACATTCTGCCGGTTACACTGGTTATAAACGTATCAGGTTTTCATATTTGTAATGGCTTATCTCGCAAGTACATTAAACTGTGATCTTGCAATGTTAATTACTTAAATATGTTATCTAGGCAAATGTACTCCCGAAATTTCATTACTCTGCAATTATTATTTATTGGTTTTGCTATTTTTTTCCGTCATTGTATATCAATATTTTTACTCCGAGTATGATGGACAATATAGAACGATAATCATATCTACTCGTTTAAAAAATAATGTTGTAAACAGTTAACAGAAAGAACATTCTCTTTCTTCAACCACTGGCGTAAGCTAAGAGCACGGCCCTTGAGACCCTGCATGGCGCTGAGTGTGGTCTTCCTGAATACATCGATTCTATATTAGCATGGCGGCCCGACTCTAATGACTTCGTTGTCGACGGGACATCAAACACTAATGTCCTCCTCCTCCCATGACGGTCGTGGTATCCCGACCAATGCGAGCAGCTGTATCATGAAACGATAAACCGTAACCTTGGCAGGCTACAAACCTGCTTATATCGAATAACAACATGCGCTTTTAGACGTTCATCCTTATGACACAAAGCATAAAACAATCTTCTTTCAAACAGCGAACGTTAACACGTGAGTTCCGAATGATCAGCCCACTACGTATTGTTTCATTATACATAAGGAATGTACCTACACTACTGGCCATTAAAATTGCTACACCAAGAAGAAATGCAGATGATAAACGGATATTTATTGGACAAATATATTATGCGAACTGACATGTGATTACATTTTCACGCAATTTGGGTGCATAGATCCTGAGAAATCAGTACCCAGAACAACCACCTCTGGCCGTAATAACAGTCTCGATACGCCTGGGCATTGAGTCAAACAGAGCTTGGATGGCGTGTACAGGTACAGCTGCCCATGCAGCTTCAACACGATACCACAGTTCATCAAGAGTAGTGACTGGCGTATTGTGACGAGCCAGTTGCTCGGCCACCAGTGACCAGACGTTTTCAGTTGGTAAGAGATCTGGAGAATGTGCTGGCCAGGGCAGCAGTCGAACATTTTCTGTATCCAGAAATGCCCGTACAGGACCTGCAACATGCGGTCGTGCATTATCCTGCTGAAATGTGGGACTTTACAGGGATTGAATGAAGGGTAGAGCCACGGGTCGTAACACATGTGAAATGTAACGTCCACTGTTCAAACTGCCGTCAATGCGAACAAGACGTGACCGAGACGTTTAACCAATGGCACCCCATACCATCACGCCGCGTGATACGCCAGTATGGCGATGACGAATATACGCTTCCAATGTGCGTTCACCGCGATGTCGCCCAACACGGATGCGACCATCATGATGCGCTAAACAGAATCTGGATTCAGGCGCTCCTGTCTGTGATGCAGCGTCAAAGGTAACCACAGGCATGGTATCCGACCTGATAGTCCATGCTGCTGCAAACGTCGTCGAACTGTTCGTGCAGATGGTTGTTGTCTTGCAAACGTCCCCATCTGTTGACGCAGGGATAGAGACGTGGCTGCACGATCCGTTACAGCCATGCGGATAAGATGCCTGTCATCTCGACTGCTAGTGGTACGAGGCTGTTGGGATCCAGCACGGCGTTCCGTATTACCCTCCTGAACCCACCGATTCCTTATTCTGCTAACAGTCATTGGGTCTCGACCAATGCGAACAGCAATGTCACGATACGATAAACCACAATCGCGATAGGCTACAATCCGACCTTTATCAAAGTCGGAAACGTGATGGTACGCATTTCTCCTCCTTACACGAGGCATCACAACAACGTTTCACCAGGCAACGCCGGTCAACTGCTGTTTGCGTATGAGAAATCGGTTGGAAACTTTCCTCATGTCAGCACATTGTAGATGTCGCCACCGGCGCCAACCTTGTGTGAATGCTCTGAAAAGCTAATCATTTGCATGTCACCCATCTTCTTCCTGTCGGTTAAATTTCGCGTCCGTAACACGTCATCTTCGTGGTGCAGCAGTTGTATTGACCAGTAGTGTATATATCGTTCGCCCCAACTAATTTCTGCAGTTGTAGTGATATGTTAGTCATTTACATATCCAAGTGTGAAGCGCACGTCATCTCAGTTTGACCTTTGTTGCACGTTACCTTCATGGCGTTGAAATTATAATGGTCAACAGTGCACACGATGAGCAAAGTCGCTCCTAAATGCGGCCGTCGGCAAGTGGTGTCAGGTTTGCATTATGTTCATAGTCAATTCATAGACAAGAAGGGATTCGCTTCTAGTTTTGTCAGTTTCAGTATTTCAGCGTTTCCTCCACATTCTTCCGTTTTTGTCATATCAAGGAATTTTAATACCTCCAGTCTGAATTATTCGCTACGCAGCGGAACGTGCGTCATCTTGATACTTCGTCACAGTTTAAAACCGCGAGCCAGGCAGCCTGAACATGTGAGTGCCCCGATGTACATGAGGTTGGGTAAGATTAGGCAGCTACCGACATGTGTTGCCGTATCTGGTTTCTGAGCTCCACGAGTAATGTAGCTCGTCTGTTGAGGCCAATGGAGAATGTTGCGGTCGGCGCCCCGTGTATTGTGGTCGCGTAACAACTATATCGCTACAACTCGTACACATTCCCATCTCGAGAACAGTCTGCCAGAGGTTAGGGAACGATGGCTGCACTTGGGATATTTTCCGTAGCAATGTACCGAGCACCACTACCCGTCTCGGCAGTCTAGGTCGCTCTAGGTAGAAGACTTAAGATCAATTAAGACAGAAGGGATACACAACATTCCACCAAAATATCCAAAATAATTGGGGGAAGTGGCAGCAAAACGACTATTCACATTGGTGTGTATAATGCATCAATCTGGCCACATACCATCTGACTTTCGGAAAAATATCATCCCACAATTCCGGAGGTGCGAGAATTATCGCGTTCTGTTTAACAGCTCATGCATCCAAGCTGCTGACAAGAATAATATATAGAAGAATAGAAAATAAAATAAAACTGAGGACATGTTAGATGACGATTAAATTGGCTTTAGCAAAGGTAATGACACCAGAGAGGCAATTCTGACATTGCAGCTGATAATGTAAGCAAGACTAAAGGAAAATCAAAACATGTTCATAGAATTTATCGACTTGGAAAAAGCGTTCGACGATGCCAAATGGTGCAAAATGTTAGAAATTTTGGAGAAAATAGGGGTAAGCTGTAGGAAGAGACGAGTAATATACAACATGTACGAGAGCCTAGGGGGTGGAAGACTAAGAACGAAGTGCTCGGATTGAAACGACTGTAAGACAGGGACGTAGTCTTTTGCCCTTACTGTTCAATCTGTACATCGAATATGCAATGATGGAAGTAAAAGAAAGATTCAGGAGTGAAATAAAAAACGGAAGGTGAAATGATATCAATGATACGATACGCTGATGAAATTGCTATCCTGGATGAAAGTGAAGAAGAATTATATGGTCATTTTGGCCAGGTCGCGTACTGGGCATTGCCGGTTTAGCCACCGCTACCTGCTATCCGGTGACCCCGCCCCGTAGTGCCCTTGTGGTCATGCATCGACAGTGCGCCATGTTTTACTGTCGTGTCCCCGTTTTATTCACTCTCGTGTCGTCCTGTCTCTGCCATCTGCCTTACAGGGAATTTTAGTTGATGACGCTCGAGCAGCTGCTCGTGTTCTTCGTTTTATTACTTTGACGGACTTGTCCAAAGACATCTAACTCTTTTAATTATTTTATCTGCGTCTTTGTAAGAACTTTCTGGTGTCCCCCCCCCCCACCCCCCCTCCTTGAGTTTTACCAGATTATATGTGCACTTACACTTGTGACTGGGCGCTAATCACCTTCGTAGTTGAGCGCCCTAAAACCCCACAATATACACTCCTGGAAATGGAAAAAAGAACACATTGACACCGGTGTGGCAGACCCACCATACTTGCTCCGGACACTGCGAGAGGGCTGTAAAAGCAATGATCACACGCACGGCACAGCGGACACACCAGGAACCGCGGTGTTGGCCGTCGAATGGCGCTAGCTGCGCAGCATTTGTGCACCTCCGCCGTCAGTGTCAGCCAGTTTGCCGTGGCATACGGAGCTCCATCGCAGTCTTTAACACTGGTAGCATGCCGCGACAGCGTGGACGTGAACCGTATGTGCAGTTGACGGACTTTGAGCGAGGGCGTATAGTGGGCATGCGGGAGGCCAGGTGGACGTACCGCCGAATTGCTCAACACGTGGGGCGTGAGGTCTCCACAGTACATCGATGTTGTCGCCAGTGGTCGGCGGAAGGTGCACGTGCCCGTCGACCTGGGACCGGACCGCAGCGACGCACGGATGCACGCCAAGACCGTAGGATCCTACGCAGTGCCGTAGGGGACCGCACCGCCACTTCCCAGCAAATTAGGGACACTGTTGCTCCTGGGGTATCGGCGAGGACCATTCGCAACCGTCTCCATGAAGCTGGGCTACGGTCCCGCACACCGTTAGGCCGTCTTCCGCTCACGCCCCAACATCGTGCAGCCCGCCTCCAGTGGTGTCACGACAGGCGTGAATGGAGGGACGAATGGAGACGTGTCGTCTTCAGCGATGAGAGTCGCTTCTGCCTTTGTGCCAATGATGGTCGTATGCGTGTTTGGCGCCGTGCAGGTGAGCGCCACAATCAGGACTGCATACGACCGAGGCACACAGGGCCAACACCCGGCGTCATGGTGTGGGGAGCGATCTCCTACACTGGCCGTACACCACTGGTGATCGTCGAGGGGACACTGAATAGTGCACGGTACATTCAAACCGTCATCGAACCCATCGTTCTACCATTCCTAGACCGGAAAGGGAACTTGCTGTTCCAACAGGACAATGCACGTCCGCATGTATCCCGTGCCACCCAACGTGCTCTAGAAGGTGTAAGTCAACTACCCTGGCCAACAAGATCTCCGGATCTGTCCCCCATTGAGCATGTTTGGGACTGGATGAAGCGTCGTCTCACGTGGTCTGCACGTCCAGCACGAACGCTGGTCCAACTGAGGCGCCAGGTGGAAATGGCATGGCAAGCCGTTCCACAGGATTACATCCAGCATCTCTACGATCGTCTCCATGGAAGAATAGCAGCCTGCATTGCTGCGAAAGGTGGATATACACTGTACTAGTGCCGACATTGTGCATGCTCTGTTGCCTGTGTCTATGTGCCTGTTGTTCTGTCAGTGTGATCATGTAATCTATCTCACCCCAGGAATGTGTCAATAAAGTTTCCCCTTCCTGGGACAATGAATTCACGGTGTTCTTATTTCAATTTCCAGGAGTGTATATATACAGGGTGTTACAAAAAGGTACGGCCAAACTTTCAGGAAACATTCCTCACACACAAATAAAGATGTGGATATGTGTCCGGAAACGCTTAATTTACATGCTAGAGCTCATTTTAGTTTGTTCTTCCACCTACGCTCAATGGAGCACGTTATCATGATTTCATACGGGATACTCTACCTGTGCTGCTAGAACATGTGCCTTTACATGTACGACACAACATGTGGTTCATGCACGATGGAGCTCCTGCACATTTCAGTCGAAGTGTTCGTATGCTTCTCAACAACAGATTCGGTGACCGATGGATTGGTAGAGGCGGACCAATTCCATGGCCTCCACGCTCTCCTGACCTCAACCCTCTTTACTTTCACTTATGGGGGCATTTGAAAGCTCTTGTCTACGCAACCCCGGTACCAAACGTAGAGACTCTTCGGGCTCGTATTGTGGACGGCTGTGATGCAATACGACATTCTCCAGGCCTGCATCAGCGCATCAGGGATTCCATGTGACGGAGGGTGGATGCATGTATCCTCGCTAACGGAATACATTTTGAACATTTCCTGTAACAAAGTGTTTGAAGTCACGCTGGTACGTTCTGTTGCTGTGTGTTTCCAGTCCATGATTAATGTGATTTGAAGAGAAGTAATTCAATGAGCTCTAACATGGAAAGTAAGCGTTTCCGGACACATGTCCACATAACATATTTCTTTCTTTGTGTGTGAGGAATGTTTCCCGAAAATCTGCTGAATGGTAGGTAGGTAAGTGGTTAGTGTTTAACGTCCCGTCGACAACGAGGTCATTAGAGACGGACCCCAAGCTCGGGTTAGGGAAGGATTGGGAAGGAAATCGGCCGTGCCCTTTCAAAGGAACCATCCCGGCATTTGCCAGAAACGATTTAGGGAAATCACGGAAAAGCTAAATCAGGATGGTTGGAGACGGGATTGAACCGTCGTCCTCCCGAATGCGAGTCCAGTGTTCTGCTGAATGGAACTAACAACCTAATGAGTACATAATATGGACTGAGACTAAATCGAAGGAAGACGAAAGTAATTAGAAGTAGCAGAAATGAGAACAGCGAAAAACTTAACATTAGGATTGATGGCCACGAAGTAGATGAAGTTAAGGAATTTTACTACCTAGGCAGCAAGATAACCAACGGCAGACGGAGCAAGGAGAATACAAAAAGCAGACTAGCACCGGCAAAAAGCGTATTCCTGGTCAGGAGAAGTCTACTAGTATCAAAGGTAATCCTTAATTTGAGGAGAAATTTCTGAGAATGTACCTTTGGAGAACAGCATTGCATGGCCCTGAAACATGGACTGTGGGAAAACGGGAACGGAAGAGAATCGAAGCATTTGAGATATGGTGCTACAGACGAATGTTGAAAATCAGGTGGACTGATAAGGTAAGGAATGAAGAGGTTCTGCGCAGAATCGGAGGGATAAGAAATATACGGAAAACACTGACAAGGAGAAGGAACAGGGTAATGGGACATCTGTTAAGGCATCAGGGAATGACTTCCATGGTGCTAGAGGGAGCTGTAGAGGGCAAAAATTGCAGAGGAAGACACAGACTGGAATATATCCAGTAAATAATTGAGGACGTAGGTTGCAATTGCTACTCTGAGTTGAAGAGGTCGGCACATGAGAGGAATTCGTCGCAGTTCGCATCAAACCAGCCAGACGACTGATGACACGGAAACAAAAAAAAAAGTGCTTGAAAATAAGTAGGCAGTGATTCATTCAAGACAGAGAGAGAAAACATTTTGTTTCTTCTAAATTCAAATGGCACTCACAGAAAGAAACAGACGCTAAACGACCAAATAGTCAATCGCAACCAAACGCTATTTACGAGGGTTGGAACTTTAATAGTGGCAACTATTTGTTTACAGCTCGTACAAAATAGATACGTGTTTCAAAGTTTTACTGACCTATATAGTAGTCACCAGCATTGTGTATAACCCGTTGCCAGCGATATGGAAGTCGTAGGATACTCTTAGCAGTGCCAGTTGCGTTGACAGTTCGAGCGGCGCGGTCTGTTGCCCGACGAATCTGTAGCAGTTCTGAAGCAAATGCCGTGAAGTGTTTCCTTCAGTTCAGAAGTCGAGTTGAACTTACGAGGACTTAAGTTAGAGGAGTGCAATAGGTAGTATAGCACTTAGAAGCCCCATTAGTCAAACAAATCAGTAACAGCTTGCACTGTCCTGCAGAAAGTGTCATCACTTCCGTCTCTGTGCTTTTCACTTTTGGAACACAGCCTACGACCAGCTTAGAGACAGAAGTGATGACACCTTCTACAGGACCTGATCATCATTTTGCAGGACAACGCTCAAGCACGTCCTATGTCCAATTCTTGTATCGTTCTCCTGTCTGGTTTTAGGAAATCCAACGAAGAATAAGTTTGGCAACACCATCTCTGGCGAGCCGCTTGAATTAGCGCACACAGCGGCCTGATTGGCTGACTTCAGTGCTAATTAACTCGGAAACGGCGAAACATATCGAATGTTTTAATAGTTATTTCTAAGCACAACGCATCCTGCAACAACCTTTACAAGCTTTCCAGACCTCCCTGTATATGCAAAAGAATGTCACTGTTTTCCTAATACGAAATCATACAGAACAGGTACTGTAACTTTGAATACTTGTGGAATAATTCTTGAAATACTTGGTTCAGAGACTCAGAACACGTACACGTGTGAAGGACAACTGATACCTTTAGTCAAGGACAATCTCTCATCAGCCGCTATTGCGTTTCTGAGAATATCATTACGAGGGTCTTGACGTCAAAAAGAATTTCGACATTACTATCATGTTTTTCCCCCTTTTGTTTTCTAATGTTAGTCAAAGCCACGACCGATCTGGTCGTATAACGCGACGCACAGTGGCATCAGCTTGCAAGTTTGGAAGGTGAAGTCAGCCTGTGATCGAACCCGCGCGCGTGAGCTGGTACGACGGGCAGCTGGAGTGTGGTTTCCAGGAGCTTTCCCACACTCGTTTCGGCAAATACTGGACTGGTTTCTAAATCCCACGTCGGATAATACGATACGCAAAAAATTGATATACGGACACACAAACAACGAAGTTTACACGATTCACAGACATATGTTGCACGTAACACCTTTCACTTACCTTGGTAACTGTGGCGGCAAGAGAGGCATCCGCAAAGTTAAATAATAAAATAAAATTTGCTAACTCTTGAAAAAAGCAGACATCTTATTAGGCGCGATAAACGCCATGGAGAAGAAAAAAAGGCTGAAGGTTACGACCAGGAAATTACGAGGGGTTTTCACCTCTAAGGACCCAGACTCAAGAAAAGAGAAGTCTGCGAATGCGAATTGAAAGAATTCTAGAACATGTTATCTACCGTTGCACATTACTTGAAAAAATTTTAGAAAACATTCTGTTTGCCCACTACCTATACACGAATTCATTTGTACTAGCAGTTGCTACAGAATGTGATCAGGGTAATAGTAAACTTTTAGGTACTGCGTTAAATAAGTAATGCAACACTTTTTTTCTGGGTGCAGATTCGTTTTATTCAGGATTTCAAAACACAATATTATTCTCCTCTCTTTTATCTACAAAACCATATTTTTCAATGTAATATCCGTTCAATGCAACGGCCTTATATCATCATACTCACAGGGCTTCTATGCCCCCGCTTTGTGCCACTCTACTGTTCGAAGTCGGAGCATCAGTAACCTCACTGTAAACTACGTACTTTATCCCGTGGAGTGCATCCTTCATTGGGCCTAACAGACGGAAGATTTGGAATCCGGATTCTAGGATGGATGAGGAAGAATAGTCCAGTGAAGTTTTGTGAGTTCCTCTCGGATGCGCGGACTTGTGTGAGGCCTTGCATTGTCACGGAGAAGTTGTTTGCATTATTGTGGTGACGAACACGCTGAAGTCGTTTCATCAATTTCCGGACGGTAGCACAACACTTCACAGCTGATCATTGCACCAAGAGGTTTTTTTGACGTGAGGTGGTATGGTCCCACTCCATGGATTGGAGTTATGTTTTTGATTCGAAGCGATGAGCCCACGTTTCACTGCCTCTGGCGATGTTCGAGAGAAAATTGTCAAAATCAACCTCGAAACGTGCTATAAATTTGGCACAGATGGTCCTACGTTGTTCTTTACAGTTTTCTGTTAGACGAAGAGGAACCCAGCTGGCACACACCATTGAGTACCCCAACCTGTGGACGTGTGTGTCAGGACTACCAACAGAGACGTCCAGTTGAGCAGCTGAGCAACGAGGTGTATAATTGTAATCCTCCGGTCACCTCGAGTAAGTGTGTCCACTTGTTCCAACACTGCAGAAATCACAGCTGTGTGCGGCCGGCCGGCATGCTGAAATCGGACAGGTTTGTGCGATCGAGTTGCGATGATGACTGATGCCTCGCCCAACGACTCAACGTGCTTTTGGTCACTGCCAGGTCTCCGTAGACATTATGCAAGTGGCTATAAATGTCTGCGATGCTCTGGTTTTCCTTCAAAATTTATTGACATCCCTCTGTTTGGAACCACCTCTATTACAGGTGCCATTTTGAAGGCTGCTTATAGCGCTGCCACCTATAGGAAATTCATGTAACTATAGGGGCTGAAATGGGCACATTCCACTATGTCCAACAACGAACTCTGTACTTGTCGAAACAAAATGTGTTGCATTATTCACTGAACGCCCTCGTAGCCTCTGCTACCAATTGCAAAGCCGACCGCGGAGGCCGAGCGGTTCTAGGCGGAATCCGGAACTGCGCGACTGCTACGGTCGCAGGTTCGAATCCTGCCTCGGGTACGGATGTGTGTGATGTCCTTAGGTTAGTTAGGTTTAAGCAGTTCTAAGTTCTAGGGGACTGATGACCTCAGATGTTAAGTCCCATAGTGCTCAGAGCCACTTGAATCATTTGAACCAATTGCAGAGACAAGATGCACTATTCCGAAGTTTCTTCAACATGTAGCATGCGGCTTGTGGCCGAGTACTGTGCACCTGTCTGGTTGGAAAGTGTGCATGTGAAGAAGGTAGACACAATGCGCTGCATTACTGGTTCCACTGGTTCCATTAAATCAACCCCATGCCACTGGTTACCTGTACTGAGTCACATCCCTCCACCTCACTTAAGGTGGAAACAAGCTCTACTGAGGGAGGCCAAGAAAATATCTGCATCACTTCTCTACCACTGCACGAGGAATTCGGTCATTCGCCACAGAAACGATTGCGATTGAGAAGACCAGCAAGTGTTACTGCAGGCCAACTCATCTCGGATGGTTTTCATCTAAATGAAAGCTGGAAGCATGAATAGTCAACAAAAACATTGGGAACAAGAGCCCATCACCTTGATCCCACAAAGAAGCCAAAATGTTTTGACCTAACGAGGAAACATTGGTGCCGCCTCAACAGGTTAAGGACTGGACATGGTTGTTGTAGCTACTACAGGTACAAATGGGGCTGGATCAGTTCACCAATGTGTGAATGTAATCAAGAAAAGCAGACAATTGAACATTTAGTCCAACGCTGTCCACTTCATTCATACCCTGGAATTCCCGATGACTTGTTCACTCTCACACCGAGCTTAATTAACTGGTTGAAAAACACGGACTTTAAGGTTTACCGTAATCTTGTCTTATATGTATATTGTATAAAATGAGTTGCCTTATATCAACTGTATATTGTATAAAATCACCATACGATTCCAAACCCAAAGAAAGCAGGTGTTGACAGATGCGAAAATTACCGAACTATCAGTTTAATAAGTCACAGCTGCAAAATACTAAAGCGAATTCTTTACAGACGAATGGAAAAACTGGTAGAAGCTGACCTCGGGGAAGATCAGTTTTGATTCCGTAGAAATGTTGGAACACATGAGGCAATACTGACCCTACGACTTATCTTACAAAAAAGGTTAAGGAAAAGTAAACCCACGTTTCTAGCATTTGTAGAGTAAGAGAAAGCTTTTGACAATGTTGACTGGACTACTCTCTTTCAAATTCTGAAGGTGGCAGGGGTAAAATACAGGGAGCGAAAGGCTATTTACAATTTGTAAAGAAAGCAGATGGTAGTTATAAAGAGTCGAGGGACATGAAAGAGAAGCAGTGGTTGGGAAGGGAGTGAGACAGGGTTGTAGCCTCTCCCCGATGTTATTCAATCTGTATATTGAGCAAGCAGTAAAGGAAACAAAAGAAAAGTTGGGAGTAGGTATTAAAATCCATGGAGAAGAAATAAAAACTTTGAGGTTCGCCGATGACATTGTAATTCTGTCAGACAGAATGGACAGTGTCTTGAAAGGAGGGTATAAGATGAACATCAACAAAAGCAAAACGAGGATAGTGGAATGTAGTCGAATTAAGTCGGGTGATGCTGAGGGAATTAGATTAGGAAAAATAACCGATGATGGTCGAGGTAGAGAGGATATAAAATGTTAACATCGAGTATAGATTTAAGTGTCAGGAAGTCGTTTCTGAAAGTATTTGTATGGAGTGTAGCCATGTATGGAAGTGAAACATGGACGATAAATAGTTTGGACAAGAAGAGAATAGAAGCTTTCGAAATGTGGTGCTACAGAAGAATGCTGAAGATTAGATGGGTAGATCACATAACTAATGAGGAGGTATTGAATAGAATTGGGGAGAAGAGGAGTTTGTGGCACAACTTGACTAGAAGAAGGAATCGGTTGGTAGGACATGTTCTGAGGCATCAAGGGATCACCAATTTAGTACTGGAGGGGAGCGTGGAGGGTAAAAATAGTAGAGGGAGACCAAGAGATGAATACACTAAGCAGATTCAGAAGGATGTAGGCAGCAGTAGGTACTGGGAGATGAAGAAGTTTGCACAGGATAGAGTAGCAGGGAGAGCTGCATCCAACCAGTCTCAGGACTGAATACCACAACAACAACAACAACGATTAAATTAAATTAAAATGTGGCACCATGTCACCTGGTGTTGCTTCGCTGGAACACCACCTGTACACTCGTGCCCCAGGGTGAATAGGACGGTACGAAGGCAGGCAGAGCTGCGCCGGCTGTCGTGCCTGCCTACCACCTGTGTGAATGGTGAGGGGCAGGCGGCGCTGGGCTGGATGGGGGAGCGCAGCCCGGGCCTACACTGCGTCCGCCTATCGATCTCCGGCCAGCCGCAGCCGAGGGTACCACAAGCACAGGTGGCCGCTGCCACCAGCCTCCCAGGACGTGTGGCCGCGTTAGCTACACAGCTCACACCGCAGCCTGCAGGTGGCCTGGATCGCAACTGGCCCCTGCTGTAAATACCTAACTCGCCGGACAAAGTATTCGTCACTCCCTTAAAAGAGCACATTGGTCGCTTCGGAGTGCTGTGTATGGTGGAGACCTGGAACCAGGAGGCCATGTAGTCCCCCCCCCCCTTTCCCCCAAGTCCGCCCGCTCGCGTAAGTCGTGGTAGTGAAGTGTGCTTGTGGTGTTCAGTCGTATGGAATCAGCGCAGTAACGTGTACCATCGTGGAAACCTGAAAAAAGTGGTTCAAATGGCTCTGAGCACTATGGGACTTTACATCTGAGGTCATCAGTCCCCTATAACTTAGAACTACTTAAATCTAAGGACACACACACATCCATGCCCGAGTCAGAATTCGAACCTGTGAACGCAGCGGTCGCACGGTTCCAGACTGAAGCGCCTAGAACCGCTCGGTCACACCGGTCGGCTTGGAAACCTGAACCGCTGAACGATTTTGCTAAAGACTTGAACATGACCATGTGTTTAAATGTGTGTGAAATCTTTTGGGACTAAACTCTAAGGTCATCAGTCCCTAAGCTTACCCACTACTTAACCTAAATTATCCTAAGGACAAACACACAGACCCATGCCCCAGGGAGGACTCGAACCTCCGCCATTATCAGCCCCACAGTCCATGACTGCAGCGCCTAAGACCGCTCGGCTAATCCCGCGCGGCGAACATGACTATGACCACATTGTGAATAAACTTGTCCGATTTATTGCTTTATCAACGAAGACTGTCAAACATGTCTACAATAGTCCAGACAACGACGGAAAATTAGGGGTAAAATTCGTGTGACTGAAAATTTTTGTACAGTGGTAGTAGGGTGTGTCATGAACAACATACTAAACATCCTGAGCGGTGAGATGTGGCGGCAGGGAGGAGGAGGGTGTGTGGAGGTTGGGGGTGTTTAATGGCCACTTTTTTATGGTTTCCTTCGATACCTCAAAAACCGTGGCTTCTAGCGAAAGGCTTTTGATACCGTTCCTCACAAGCGACTATTAATGAAATTGCGTGCATATGAAGTATCGTCTCAGTTGTGTGACCGGATTCGTGATTTCCTCTCAAAGAGGTCACTGTTCGTAGTGATAGACGGCAAATCATGGAGTAGAACAAATGTGCTATCTGGCGTTCCGCAAGGTAGTGGCATAGGCCCTCTGCTGTTCCTGACTTACATAAATGATCTAGGTGATAATTTGAGGAGCCCTCTTAGATTGTTTGCAGATGACGCTGTAATTTACCGTCTAGTATAATCTTTAGACGATCAATTCCAACTACAAAATGATCTAGAGACAATTTCTGTACGTTGCGAAAAGTGGCAGTTGGCACTAAACAAAGAAATGTACGAGATCATCCACATGGATACTAAAAGAAATCTGATAAATTTTGCGTATACGATAAATCGCACAAATCTAAGGGCTGTCAATTCCACTAAATACCTAGGAATTACAATTACGACCAACTTAATTGGAAAGACCACATAGATAATATTGTGGGTAAGGCGAAACGAAGACTGCGCTTTGTTGGCAGAACACTTAGAAGATGCGACAAACCCACTAAACAGACAGCCTACATTACACTTGTCCGTCCTATGCCGGAATATTGCTGCTCGGTGTGGGATCCTTACCAGGTAGGATTGACGGAGGACATCGAAAAAGTGCAAAGAAGTGCAGCTCGTTTCGTGTTATTGCGCAATAGGGGTGAGAGTCACTGACATTATACGCGAGTTTGGGTGGCAGTCATTGAAACAAAGGCGGTCTTCTTTGCGGCGAGATCGATTTTACGAAATTTCAGTCACCAACTTTCTCTTCCGAATGCGAAAATATTTTGTCGACACTCACCTACGTAGGGAGAAATGATCATAATATTAAAATAATAGAAATCAGAGATCGAACGGAAAGATTTAGGTGTTCCTTCCTCCCACGCGCCATTCGAAAGTGGAATGGTAGAGAAGTAGTATGAAAATGGCTCGATGAACCCTCTGCCAGACACTTAAGTGTGAATTGCAGAGTAACCATGTAGATATTGATGCTTCCCAGCACAAAATTAAACTACATCAAACTGCCTGTAAGAAAGGTTCTATTCATTTTCGCACTAGCTTTAATAGTTTCCGTGTTTCAGGGGACGGAAGAATCGCAGATTATTGAAAATAGTGTTTTAAGCGTATGAAGTTAATGTTTATTGACAAATAAAGTTGATTAAGAACAAAAATTAAACATGTGTACCACATCTAAGTGGAGCAGAATCGTATCAAAGAAATCAAAGAATAAACTATGTTGTGAGGGTGTAATGTATTGGAAGTGGGAAAAGGGAGCGGTCACAAATAAGTACTCACTTGATAAACTGAAAATAGCTACACTATGTAAAACGAGATCAGTGCAGTTATTTTGTCTGCTTACATAAGAGAACTGGACAGGAACCGCTGAGGAGACAGTGTGTGCCATATCCGCCTCTGCAGCTGTGCGGCCGATTGCTAACCGAAGGGGCCCCGCAATCAGTTCCCAGCCAGGTTGGAGTTTTTCTCCGCTCGGGGCTGTCCTTACATTCGCATCATCGTAATTCACATTCCACTATTTGGATGACTGTATGGGCGCGTCCCGCAGGCCAATACACTAAAAAAAATAGTGTGTGTGTAAGCTAAACTGTGAGCAGCAGCCATGGTAGAGGAAGCAGCCTTTCGCGGAAGAATGCTACAACTGTGGTACACGATGACTTAGAATCAATTTCGCCCCTGTCAGCATCGAACATGGCGCATAGATTTAGGTAGAATCTGTGTATATTCTTTCCTTGAATTAGTGTTATTAGTAACTCATATCTGCATTCAATGTACTTTTAACACATTTTGTGAAAAGTAAATTCTTCCCGGAAGCGTCCGCGTAGTTCGTCGCCAGTGATACTTTAGGCGACCTGCGGAAGGACAGAACTTTGTGTAATACCCTGTAGTGGCTTTTTGCGACGTAGTGAGAAAGAGAAAGTGGGGACTCGCCTGCTCGTTCTTCATTTCGCAGATCTACGAAAAGGGGAAGTGCATCACCAGAAACTGATGACCTTTCTTCCCTCCCGCGTCTACCCTCTATCCCACCCACCCCCTCAATACGGTTCTACTGCATTTACGTGTGGTAAACAAATTTAATATTTGTTCTTAACCCACTTTATTTAGCAATAAACATTAATCCTGTAAGGTTAAAACACTATTGTAGTAATCTCCTATTTCTCCATCGTCGGCAACACGGAAACTATCAATGATGTAGAAAAAATGATTACGACCCTTTTTGTAGAAAATCTAATGTATTATACGTTTGAACTGGGAATCATTTTCGCTAGAATCCACAGTTCTCGAGATATTCAGGAAAAACACAAAAAAGGGAAGTTTAAACGCCACCTCTCCCACCCGCAACCCTACGCTGACACACCACCTGTCAGCGCTTTTACTGTGTTGTTCATGGCAGTTCCAACCCCCCACCCCCGCACTTTCCACAACCATACAGAAATTTGCATCTACGCGGTGTTTTTCCTTTGTTAGACTTTTTTGCCCCTTATTGAATGAGCCATGAGGAGCAATGAGCCACATGCAGCCATGTAACACGACATAAGAATAGTGGTCGTAAAAAGATCCTAAGCTACAGGAATCGGAGACAAGTGTCATGCCTTGTCGATGACAATTCGTTTCAAACCCGATATGAATCGCTGCTGTCACTGAATGCATGTCCACCCGAAACAGATTCCGAGCACACACTGCGAAGGGAACTGTCTGCAATGGATCTTTTTTGTGGCACGTATCTCGCGAAAGGCCATTGCTCACAGTGGCACAAAAAGTGTGCATCTTCAATGAGCCAAAATAAAAAGCCGAAATTGGGCAGTAGCTGACTGGAGGCATGTAGCTGGTCCGACGAGTCGCAGTTTTTTCTCTTTGCAAATGTCAGGCGTCGAGCGGACCGATGGCCAAAGAGGGTTTACGCCCCAGCGTATTGACGTTATCGTTCAGGCCAGAGGTGGTACTGTGATTTTTTTGAGGTGTTTTTCGTACTATGACGTAGTGGTAGTTCTGCAGGATCTAATAATCAATGGGTGTCTCCAGTTGGATATCACATACCTGACGAAATTTTTCGATTCTCTTAGTAGCCGAACTGAGGTCTTGATCATGAGTAGAGGTGTGTTACATAGAACTAGCATGATTTTTTCCTCGGGGTGACTAATTTTTTTCTGCTTTACTTATATTTGCCTACTTAATTACTGGAGGATGCAGTTTGTCAAGGAATTACTGCTGAGATGAAGTGTGAAAGTATCATGTATACATTCAGTTATTTGAAGCACTTTCATGCACTGTTTGTGTAGGTGTGTGGGCTTCTGTGAAGTATGTACTTGCTTGTGTTGTCCTGTTCTTAACTCATATGGACGCGGTTGGAGGTTCGATGAGGTTGTAAATACATCCAGGAGTGAAGAAAGATACAAACGCGAAACTTTGCAGGTAAGTTCAGTGAGTTCCGATATGCAAATGATCAAAGTTTGGTGTCAATGCCCATGCCCACAGACCCTACGTGGCTCTGCTACTGGGCAGGTGGCCCTATTTATAGTAGAAGAGTCATACATCTGACGAATACATACCGACTCGAGAAGAACGTTAGCAGGCGCCGAGTGTCTGATACACGTGTTAGACGACATTTCTCACAGCCAAGGCACTTTGAGATGGGCGTAACCAAGGGCATGAAAATCTCATGCTGGTCGACATGTCGTGTAACCTGCCAAGCAGATCGTTCGAGGTGTTCAGTGAGGCGATCCTGGTAGCAGTGGACTCGAGATGGCGCCCATGTGCGATGTACCGGGTCTGGAGCGACGAGACGAAATGATTGAAGGATAGTGCGACAGGCGATCAGGGATCCTCCACGATACAATCAAGTGTACGCGTGCCATTTGTTCCACAAACCATTTACAGACCCCTTGCGAATCCGCACTTGCAATTCGGAGCTCTTGTCATGTACTGCCGTTAACACAGAGATATCGCCGACTCCATCTACAGCGGTGCTATGCCAGAAAGTCGTGGACTACCACAGACTGGCAGAAAGTGGTGTTTAGTGATGAATTATTGCAATTCTTTTTGACGATGGATGATAACCGCAAACGGCTGTGGAGGCTGCCTGGTGAACTGTACTGTTCCAGTAACGCTATCGGGCGCCACCACTCTCGCACAGCCGGCTTAATGGTTCAAATGGCTCTGAGCACTATGGAACTTAACATCTGAGGTCATCAGTCCCCTAGAACTTAGAACTACTTAAACCTAACTAACCTAAGGACATCACACACATCCATGCCCGAGGCAGGATTCGAACCTGCGTCCGTAGCGGTCGCGCGGTTTCAGACAAAAGCGCCTAGACCGGTCGCCACACAGGCCGGCGGCTTAATGGTCTCGAGGGCCACAGCCTACGATAGCCGCTCCCCTCTAATATTATGGTACGTGGAACCTTAACGGATCATCTGACCGAGCGAGGTGGCGCAGTGGTTAGCACACTGGACTCGCATTCGGGAGGACGATGGTTCAATCCCGTCTCCGCCCATCCTGATTTAGGTTTTCCGTGATTTCCCTAAATCGCTTCAGGCAAATGCCGGGATGGTTCCTTTGAAAGGGCACTGCCGATTTCCTTCCCCATCCTTCCTTCCCCCGAGCTTGCGCTCCGTCTCTAATGACCTCGTTGTCGACGGGACGTTAAACACTACTCTCCTCCTCCTCCTCCTTAACGGATCAGCGCTACGTTCATCTATATCTACATCTACATCTATACTCCGCATGCTACCTGACGGTGTGTGGCGGAGGGTACCTTGAGTACCTCTATCGGTTCTCCCTTCTATCCAGTCTCGTATTGTTCGTGGAAAGAAAGATTGTCGGTATGCCTCTCTGTGGGCTCTAATCTCTCTGATTTTATCCGCATGGTCTCTTTGTGAGATATACGTAGGAGGGAGCAATATACTGCTTGACTCTTCGGTGAAGGTATGTTCTCGAAACTGCAACAAAAGCCCGTACCGAGCTTCTGAGCATCTCTCTTGCAGAGTCTTGCACTGGAGTCTATCCATCATCTCCGTAACGCTTTCGCGATTACTAAATGATACTGTAACGAAGCGCGCTGCTCTCCGTTGGATCTTCTCTATCTCTTCTATCAACCCTATCTGGTACGGATCCCACACCAGTGAGCATTATTCAAGCAGTGCGCAGACAAGTGTACTGTAACCTACTTCCTTTGTTTTTGGACTGCATATCCTTAGGATTCTTCCAATGAATCTCAGTCTGGCATCTGCTTTACCGACGATTAATTTTATACGGTAATTCCATTTTAGATCACTCCTAATGCCTATTCTCAGATAGTTTGTGGAATTAACTGCTTCCAGTTGCTGACCTGCTGTATTGTAGCTAAATGATAAAGGATCTTTCTTTCTGTGCATTCGCCGCACATTACACTTGTCTACATTGAAATTCAATTGCCATTCCCTGCACCACGCGTCAATTCGTTGAAGATCCTCTTGCATTTCAGTACAATTTTCCATTGTTACAACCTCTCGATATACTACACCATCATCCGCAAAAAGCCTCAGTGAACTTCCGAAGTTATCCACAAGGTCATTTATATATATTGTGAATAGCATCGGTCCTACGACACTCCCCTGCGGCACACTTGAAATCACTCTTACTTCGGAAGACTTCTCTCCATTGAGAATGACATGCTGCGTTCTGTTATCTAGGAACTCTTCAATCCAATCACACAATTGGTCTGATAATCCATATGCTCTTACTTTCTTCATTAAACAGCTTTGGGGAACTGTATCAAACGCCTTGCAGAATCAAGAAACGTGGCATCTACCTGGGAACTCGTAAGTCTCGTTGACGAATAGCGCGATCTGGGTTTCACGCGATCGTCTTTTTCGAAACCCATGCTGATTCCTACAGAGTAGGTTTCTAGTCTCCGGAAAAGTCATTATACTCCAACATAATACGTGTTCCAAAATTCAACAACTGGTCGACGTTAGAGATATAGGTCTATAGTTCTGCACATCTGTTCGACGTTCCTTCTTGTTGGCGACGTTCTTGAACCGCATGTGAAATCTTTCCTACGTGGTCCATCGGGTACACTTTTCCAGCGAGATAATCCTCGTTCGCATAGATCTCTAGTTGCTCAAGACTTCCTTACATCATGCTGACTCTTCTATGAGCGGCCTGCTCCCTGGACTTGTCCCCTACAGATAATGTGTGGGACCATCTTAAACGCTAGATGCCACGGTTGACACTCCGTACATGATTTGGAGGTGGTTGTTCAAAATTTGTGGGAGAATCTTCTTACGGTAACGTATCTGGGCAAAGAGGGTCCAACGCGTTATTGATGTTGCATTGTTATTGTCTACAGTGAGTAGCCCAGATGCAAAAGCTGATAAATGCAATTCTTGAAGATTTTGATTTGAGCACACTGCCGTATGGATTTCTTCAGATGGAATAGGTTTCACGGAGCAAGACCCGCACTAAACCGTTGAAAATGGCTGTATAAAATCGTGTGCGGTTGCAAAAGCCGTTAAGTGTACGTTGTCTTCGGGAGCAAAGTCCGCTAAATGTCAGTTTGTAAAACCCGCCAAGTTGAACAGCCATGGCGGTCGTTGTGCCATGTCCGGATGCAAAGTACGCCAACTGGAATCAGGCTTACGAATCTAGACATTCAACCCTAAATTTCATTTTATTAAGATTAGAAGGGATATTTTTGTTATTCAGAATTAGGTTGGCTGCGCTGTAGGAAACGCGTGCGCAACAGTGAAGCTCTTGCTGCCGATGCATTGTCGAAATATTCGCCGGTAATCACAGATCAGCAAGGTGTGTGTTGACGTATTTACATGATTTTTTAAAGAAAATGAGTGATTTGTGGGCATTTTAAATGCAGAAGATGGTACAAATGAAGTGACAGTAATTTAAATGGAAGGAACTCAACAAGAAATCGAACCCGTAGTAATAGTTGAAAATAACCAGAATGACACAGAGGGCGAGAGGGCGAGAGGGCGACGGCTCACTCCCCACCAGAAAAAGAAGCAGCGTCCTGACCAGTGTAGAAGAAATGTTTCCAAAACAGAAAGGTAAGCACATGAAAAGTATTATTAAAGGAATATTATGCAATGAAAACTGTGCTGACACTAATTGCTATGACATACAAGGAAAGCTTAGTGGAAGTGGGTGGTAACTGGCATTTCCAGATTCGAAAATCCAAAGAAATTCTTTTCGCAAAACAAGAAGATTTGTCTAGTTAGTAAAGAGCTATTCTACAATTTTTAAGTTGGAGAGGGGAAGAGCTTCCTGAAGAAGGGATAAATTTCGTCATAGGAAACTGTCCAACACTTATCACAGCCAGTGTAGAACTTTCAGAAGCCAAACTCGGATACGTCAAAAAGCTTTTGGAGCTCCACTTTGGTGAAGACTGGATGACCAACGACAAACTCAAATTCTACACAGCGGCGTTAGACGAGCAGGAAAGCACTCCTAGAATCGCTCCTGCTGCTACCAACCCCCAGAATGAGGAAGAAACCGGAAGAGATTTTAAGTTGCTGGACGGTGTTGAGGCTGGTGTCACTTAAAAGCAGTTTTCAGCCAGTTTCATTTTATAGAATTTTTATCGCTGTTTTAACGAAGATGCAACTTTCTAGCAATTTGATCATTATTTTAAAATTTTATCGATGTTTTGCTAAGACCAGTTTGGACGTTATTATATTTTCCACAGTATCTTGTGACGTCGAAAGCACGATGGTGTATTTTTATAAAAAAAACCTGATGTTGAACATTCATTTCTGTTTTCTCTTTGAAGTTAGGTAAGTCAATTTGTCGTGGTAAAATAATATCACATTCATGTTTTTATATGCCAATTTTGTAGAACTTTGAGACTTCTCTTTGAAGTAAAACGTATTCTGTTTATATTCGCCATAATTAAATTCCACCCTTCTGTCATTCCTAACATATCACCGAATTGCGGGTTTTGCAACCGAATGTTTGTTTCGTTGTTGGATCGATACGTTTGCTTAACCTGCTAATTGCACAAATCGGGTGCAAAAAACCGATAAGTCAACATTTCTCTCAACATTTAACTTAAGCGCAGATTTCAGCCATTAGCACCGAGTAAGTAATTATTTTTTTACTTATTTTTAAAAAGAAAATGCGATCTTTAACTTTAATAGTTTGGACTGGACAAGTTTTCCGCGATTATCTCGGTTTCGATTATAACGTAGTTAGCGGTTTTTGCATCTGGGCTACATGTACTCACTGTATTTGTTTACATGTCTTGATCAAGTGAATCTCTCATAAATTTTATTTCCATCCGATGCTCTACTCTTGGTGCGCAACTTTCATTTTTCCTGAGTGTACATATTCCGTGGCTAGTTGGAGAATATGAGAAGCATACCTAGTGATTGCAAATAAGCTTGTCGAATAGTGCTGAAGTACGTATTTTGTCTGCACATGAAGCATGAGACCCACGTGAGCACAACAATGATGTATTGCGCACTGACGGGGGTACAATCAGCACACTTCCAGGTATCCAATGCAGAACGAGGTATTAATAAGTACATAATCAAGTAAGTTATTTACCAGAACTGTAACTAAGTTAGTTACAAGAACTTATTGTAGTCACTGATTTTATCCAGCTCTTCTTCGTGCAGTTTTAAGTTACATACAAATGAAAGCTCGTTTGTTACGTCACAACAAGGAGGGAAAATAATGATTAAGTGAGTAAGAAAACTTTAAGTCCGGACTTACGAGGAATTTTTTGGAGTTAATGATACAATTTTTCGTTGTCTTCTCAAAGGGAGACAATATGCACTTAGCTGGCGTATGGTCAAAGTCTCAAGAAGTAACGTCCCTCTCCTAGGCTCGATAGGGATTAGAAGTTAACTGTCCGACAACGGCACGTAGCGAGACCTCTGACTGATGGATCACTACTGTGGCCTGCGCCTTGCCCAGCGAAATCGAAGGAATGGCTATTTTGATAGCTGAGACGGAACTGCCATTCTGTGGCTGTGCGCCAGCATAAATGTCTCTAAAAGTCTCTCTGAGCACGTCCTACGTTACCTGCTGCCATCATTCCAGGACGTTGGATTGGAAGAGGAGGAGCAGAGAATGAATTTCATCATCGGTGGCCATCCAGGTCTACAGACCTCACACCTTGTGACTTCTGTCTGTAGGGTTAAGTAAATGATCGCGTTTTTATCCCCGTACGCTTGACCCTCTTGAAAGTCTGCAACATCGCATTGTTGAAGCTATGAATTCGATAACGAGAGACCAGCTGCTTCGTGTTTGGCATTAAAAAAGTCACTGTTTTGATATTTGTCGTGTAACACATGGTGCTCACATTGAATGCATAAAAATTTGAACTTTTCTTTCCAGGGATGTTGGAATTGTGTTTCTATCTTTTGTAGTTTGGAAGCAATAAATGTATGAAATCTGTTCCTACTTTTCGAATAGCGATGTTTTCTAACACTTCTTCATTCAGCATTATCTTTACGTTTTTCTTTCTTCCGAGTGCCATTACTTTTGTTTTATTTGTATTTGTTCTCATTCCAAAAATTTTTCCTGTAGCTCTAGTATTGCCCACTATTCCTGTAATTCTTTTTGACCTGTTGCTAGGAAGACCATGTTGTCAGCATACCGTGAACGCCATATTCTCCTTCCTCCAGTTTTTAGCCGGCCGGTGTGGCCGAGCGGTTCTAGGCGCTTTCGTCTGTAACCGCGCGACCGCTACGGTCGCAGGTTCGAATCCTGCCTCGGGCATGGATGTGTGTTATGTCCTTAGATTAGTTAGGTTTAAGTAGTTCTAAGTTCTAGGGGACTGATGACCTCAGATGTTAAGTCCCACAGTGCTCAGAGCCATTTGAACCACTTTTTTTCAGTTTTTAGTCGTATCTTCTAAGATAGACTGAAAAGTATAGGAGACAGAAAGCAACTCTGTCTCTCTCCTTTTCCAAGTTTTCTATTCACTTGGTACTTTCTCCTCTCACTTTCACTTTTTTTATTCAAGTATAGTGAGTTTATAAGTCATCTGTTTTTCCAGCCTACTCTATTTTCCCTAAGTATAGTTGCATGCCTATCAAAAGCCTTTCCCAGCTCTATAACACTTCTCAGTAAACCTCTCTCCCAAAAATGGCAAGGGTCCTATTGCATCTCTTGTGCCTGTATTTCGTCTAAACCCAATCGTTTTTCAGCAAGATGCTCTTCCATTACCTTTTCCAGTCTTTTATTAGTTGATTCATAACGTAATTTTCGCTGCATCTGAAGTGAGAGTAATTGTCTTTTGCTCACTGCGTTTCTTGGTTATTTCTTTCTTTGTATGGGAATCATTACCATTGTCAGAAAGTCCTGACATTCACCGCTGTCATGTATTTTGTTACATAGCCTCAGTATTTCTATTTACACCTTCTTGGTTTAGATACCTACTGCTTTCCTATTTTTCGTTGCAGCTTTTGCGCTCATTACTTCATCCATAATGACAGTTGGTCATTTCCCATCATTTACACTGTTCACGGATTCATGTTTCAAGGTTGTTGGCCTGAGATTTCTGTGATATAGGAGTTTGAAATAGTCTTCCGTTCTCTGTAGGATGTTCTCACGGTCTTTGTACAGTACATTTTCGTCTTTACTGAGAATTTCCACAGCAGCAATTCTCGGTCTGTTTTGATCCCATGTTGTAAATCATATCCTCCCTTCCACTCCAGTACTTCAATTGAGTCCACTTTCTCTTAATCTGATCTGTTTCTGCGCGCAGTTTGCTATTCAGACTTCGGTACATTTTTCTTTTCGGGCACGTGCAGTCATGCAGGACAAAAGTGCCTGCTATTACAGCACCGTGTTCGTGGCAGCTTGCTCTGCTGCCAGAGGGCCTGGCGCCTCTTTTCGCGGCTGCCGGACACTCCGTGGTGCTTGTTGTTGTCTGGAACATTTACCAACATACGAAATGAGAGCGAATCGGTGTTGGAACTGCAGGCACTCGTGCCTGTAGCGCAGACGATGCCTAAGCGTAGCCACCAGCTGGTTGCGAGTGTGTTTCAGGTTGCTCTCTTGTAGGAGGGACACGGCAAACAAGAATCACGCATATACACTCCTGGAAATGGAAAAAAGAACACATTGACACCGGTGTGTCAGACCCACCATACTTGCTCCAGACACTGCGAGAGGGCTGTGCAAGCAATGATCACACGCACGGCACAGCGGACACACCAGGAACCGCGGTGTTGGCCGTCGAATGGCGCTAGCTGCGCAGCATTTGTGCACCGCCGCCGTCAGTGTCAGCCAGTTTGCCGTGGCATACGGAGCTCCATCGCAGTCTTTAACACTGGTAGCATGCCGCGACAGCGTGGACGTGAACCGTATGTGCAGTTGACGGACTTTGAGCGAGGGCGTATAGTGGGCATGCGGGAGGCCGGGTGGACGTACCGCCGAATTGCTCAACACGTGGGGCGTGAGGTCTCCACAGTACATCGATGTTGTCGCCAGTGGTCGGCGGAAGGTGCACGTGCCCGTCGACCTGGGACCGGACCGCAGCGACGCACGGATGCACGCCAAGACCGTAGGATCTTACGCAGTGCCGTAGGGGACCGCACCGCCACTTCCCAGCAAATTAGGGACACTGTTGCTCCTGGGGTATCGGCGAGGACCATTCGCAACCGTCTCCATGAAGCTGGGCTACGGTCCCGCACACCGTTAGGCCGTCTTCCGCTCACGCCCCAACATCGTGCAGCCCGCCTCCAGTGGTGTCGCGACAGGCGTGAATGGAGGGACGAATGGAGACGTGTCGTCTTCAGCGATGAGAGTCGCTTCTGCCTTGGTGCCAATGATGGTCGTATGCGTGTTTGGCGCCGTGCAGGTGAGCGCCACAATCAGGACTGCATACGACCGAGGCACACAGGGCCAACACCCGGCATCATGGTGTGGGGAGCGATCTCCTACACTGGCCGTACGCCACTGGTGATCGTCGAGGGGACACTGAATAGTGCACGGTACATCCAAACCGTCATCGAACCCATCGTTCTACCATTCCTAGACCGGCAAGGGAACTTGCTGTTCCAGCAGGACAATGCACGTCCATATGTATCCCGTGCCACCCAACGTGCTCTAGAAGGTGTAAGTCAACTACCCTGGCCAGAAAGATCTCCGGATCTGTCCCCCATTGAGCATGTTTGGGACTGGATGAAGCGTCGTCTCACGCGGTCTGCACGTCCAGCACGAACGCTGGTCCAACTGAGGCGCCAGGTGGAAATGGCATGGCAAGCCGTTCCACAGGACTACATCCAGCATCTCTACGATCGTCTCCATGGGAGAATAGCAGCCTGCATTGCTGCGAAAGGTGGATATACACTGTACTAGTGCCGACATTGTGCATGCTCTGTTGCCTGTGTCTATGTGCCTGTGGTTCTGTCAGTGTGATCATGTGATGTATCTGACCCCAGGAATGTGTCAATAAAGTTTCCCCTTCCAGGGACAATGAATTCACGGTGTTCTTATTTCAATTTCCAGGAGTGTAGATGGACAAACTCGTTCATCCTTGGGAACTAGTTCGCTGATGATTGCTCTTTTCTGGGAACCGTTCATTTTGACTCGTTCACCCTTCATTTGTGTTTGGTATACGGTTCTTATAAAAACTGAAAATTAGTAGCATAGGCGACTGAAGGATGGAAGGCGCTAAGAGGGGCACTTGCTTCCGCTCTGGAGTACAGATTTTTGGTTCATAACAGAATTCTCACACACTTGTAATTTTAGTGATTCTGCAAAATCTCTCGCTTAGGAAACTATAGCGCCAGGTGGCTGACCGCAGTGAAATAATGTAAGGTGGCGCACGAAAAACCGGCCCCGTGTTCAGACTGCTCGCCCATTACGCAGGATTTGTTGACCGCTACGAGCAGAATAGGTAAACATGTAATAATTAGGTAGTGAAGAAATAGCAAATACGCTAATGCAAACAACAGCTTCGAATGAATAGATGACGATTGGTAGGCGACGATGAGTAGTCTAGTACTCGGGGCAAATTTTTCGTGTGCCACCCTGTACCACTGAAATAATACTGTAGAAGTTGTCATATTCTCTTTACAAAATGTGACACCAGACCTCGATTATGAAACGTGGACTTCATTCGGTTGTAAGTCGATAATAATGAACATGCTCTTTTACCTTGGATCAAAAAAAGGCTAAAAATGGCCACACGTGTGCCGTGTCTACTTCCTTTGCATGTATAACAACAAAAAAATCTTGCCTTTTTACAAGTATTTCTTCGACTGTTTATCGAAATAGTGAAGTAAGCTAATATGCCGTTTTGTTACCTGAAAAGGTGTATTACATACCACGTAATTTTATGCAATATACGTAATTATAAAATACATTTTAATTACCGATAAACGAAAAGAACCAGAAGTTCAGAGTACAAAAAAGGTTGGAAACAGATCTAGAATGGGCGTGCGCAGGGAACGAAACGACCGACTCTATACCGAACTATGAGCAGTCGGCATTGGAATTGTCAGGAGTGGCCACGCGAAGAAGGACGACTCCAGCCGACCGAGACCGAGACCGACGGGAACGGGACCGAGGCTGAACGAGACCGGTCGACGTGCCGTTGCGGGAGCGACACCGACCGTTTCCCGTTCCTGGGAGCTATAGGTAGAAAGCCACGACCAAAGTGAACTACAAAAGACCGTTCCTTAGAATTCGTTCATCTTGATGAACCGTTCCTTTGGACCTGTTAGCTCGTGAACGACTTACCTCTAACCACAAAGAGTGCATGTAGCACAGATCTGCATTGGAGTATTGAAAATCCGTCCGTACTACACTGCGTAATAGAAGTAAAGAGTCAGTTTTTCGAAACCTTATAATTCCAATCCATTGCGATGCTTAATTTTGAAATTTGGCTCAGAGGTGTGTATAACCGTCCTCCAAAATGGTGCAAAAATCGTGGCGCCCTGCGACGTCACCCTCGCCCTCGACGACGCTTCGAAAAACAAGGTGCTGACACTTGAGGAAGAAAGGTTGCGGCTCAAGAGTTCGTGTGACATGTGAGTTAATGATGTCACATTCACATCATATTTCATTACAATTCTGCCCAATGCCGCCGTTGACGTGTGACACAATCGGAAGGTCGTCACACCCACTCTAATCTACATTTCATCCCATCTTTTGACGCATCTGCGATGGAGGTCAGAACCGCGATGCTCAGCGTAGAAATCACGCAGTTTTGCAGTGAGTGGCCGAGGAAAACATTCCAGACAGCCCCCGCTCAGAATCTACTCGGAAAAGATTGAAGGGGTGGTGCAAAGGTCGTCAATGAAACCACCCATTTACCTGCGTCGTTGATTCCCACATATTTCGCGTTCGAAAATAAGAGTCCACAGCACGATGAGCGACAGTAAGACGTTCTTCACAACCTTTGGCACTGCTGACCATCTCGGGCATTTCAGGCCTTGTCTGAAGACATTGTGGAGCACATCTCCATCGAATGCGATCTCACTCTATTGGAACGAAGCACGACCACAATTTTTGCTCTCGTGTACTGGATGGAACCAATGGGGACCCTTCAAAGCTGTTCAGCGAAACCTGAACTTGATCCGAAACTGCTAAGGGTGCTTATACTGTTTCAGCGCTCCTATTTTGTGTTCCCCCGTGACGTGATTACGAGGGTAATGCGACATTGATAAATGGGTAAATAAAACATCAAAGTGTCCCCCCCCCCCAACCCACCCATTCGGTAAAACCCGCAATGGCACCCGCCCACCTTTATTGACAATTTTAAAAATATGCCTCTAAGACAAAATCCGTGACGTCGTCCTGAGCGCTTGCAGACCGGCAGCCCCTTTGGCACTCTCCAATTGCAGATGGCCCACTATCAGGCGCAAGAGCAGAAGAGTAATAGCGAATGAGCAGCAGGGTTGCCTGCCTGCAGGCGATTGATACTCTCTCCACAGGTTATGTCTGCACAGGTACGTTGTTAAAACTCTTGGTGTAGGTGGGCGGGTGCAACAGAGGGTTTTATCGAACTTGGGGAGGGGGCAGGGTGTTCTTAGAGGGACGCTTTACCGTTTTATTCACAGATGTGTCAATGTCGCATCCCCCTCGAGATCACACCAAAAATGGTTCAGATGGCTCCGAGCACTATGGGACTTAACATCTTAGGTCAGCAGTCCCCTAGAACTTAGAACTACTTAAACCTAACTAACCTAAGGACATCACACACATCCATGCCCGAGGCAGGATTCGAACCTGCGACCGTAGCAGTCCCGCGGTTCCGGACTGCAGCGCCTAGAACCGCACGACCACCGCGGCCGGCAGACCACACCAAAAGGGACACAAAGTAGGAGCGCTGAAAAAGGATAAGAAGGGCTCTTAGCTGCTTAGGTTCACGTTCAAATTTTGTCGAATGATTTTGAACTGTCCGTAGTCGTTCCATCCTGTACATTAGAGCAAAAGTTGCGATCGCACTGCCAAACGGGTGCGATCACGTTCGATGGAGATGCAGCCACACAATAACCTTAGGGAAGGATTGAAACCGACGGTGGCAGCAGTGTCAAAGGTTGTGAAGAACGTTTTCCTGTTGCTCATCGCACTGTGAGTGAGAGTGTAGGAATCAACGCTCCAGGAAAAGGACTGGTTTCATTGAAGCCCTTTATGCAATCCCTACGGCGTTTTAGTGCCGATTCTGAACGGAAGTGTCTGGAATGTTTTCCTCAGCCACTCATAAGAAAAACGCGCGATTTCAACGCTGGGCGTAGTGGTTCTAATTTCCATCGCAGAGGTGTCAAAAGAAAGGGTGAGGTGTGGACCAGATAAGGTGACGACCCTTCAATCATTTGAGATGTCCATGGAGCCAGTTGGGCAGAACCGAGGTGACAGTTGGTTCCAATGTGGCATCACTAACCCGCGGCCTTTTCTTCACGAGTGTGGACACTTTGCCGATTGAAGCGTTGTCGAGCCGAGGGTGACGTCGCAGAGCATGACACTTATACCATTACAGAGGAAGGTTTTACGCAACTTCGAGCCAAATTTCAAGCTCAAACGTCGTGATGGGTGGGAATTACGGAGTTTAGAGAATGTGATCTCTTAATTCTCTTGCGCAGCGTAACTACAAATCTAACGTGTCAACAGCAGGCCTAAAATCGGCCCTGACACACAAACATCCAGGCCAGATGGTTTATTGACCTAAAGAAATAAGTACCGATAACCAGAAAATAAACTTTCCCGAAATAGAGCGATATGCCTGTATTTACTTATCATTAATTATTCAGCTTGTAATGATTCTCCATGCCATGCTGTCTCCTCTTGCTAAAATGGCCACCTGCCTTTCTGTTTACTGGGCTGATTGTGACCCTGGTATCAGCTTCCTCTCGTACTTGCAGGGGCAATTAACTTCAACCACTCGCTTAGGCACTGGCATTATGACCAATCTGCTAATAGAAGTTAAGGGCAAGTGAAGAGATAGCAGCGATACTTAAATAAACGTCATACGCAGGCTCAAGTAAGTATACATATTGTGTAAACCAGTTAACATGATCGCATTTATATGTGTGGCAAAGTGTACTCAAAATGTACCACACACATCGCTTACATCACGGGGGGAAAGCTACACAAAATAATTATTGTGATACAGAAGAAAATAAAGAAGAGCGAGATAAACGTATGGCAGAGATGATAAAACAGCTGAGCGGCAGGTTGGTTCACTTCGTGGTTCGATTGCGCCGCTACATTCGAATTATTATTGTAATATTTAGTAATCGGGTTGTCCTGACAATCAAGCAAAAAGATAATTAAGAGATTTGCTCGTCGAAAACTGGTATCCTTCCATGTCCATCTCAGACTTCATTACTCAGGAACAATGCTACAACGTGGCGGTCCATGTGGACTGGACGGTGACCGTACCTATCGCTGAATCTTTTGTTGACCTCTCCACGGCAGCCCTGAAAGCTATAGCCACTGCTAAGCTTGGATACCATTCAACTCCTGCTCCCAAATAAAGTTGACACTATTGATGTTGTCAGCCTAACTGTGTGTTTTGCAGCAGTGCAGTTGCCTTGTATTGGTGTCTTCTAACGACCAGATCCACCTTGCTGTGTATCCATGAAACGCTCTAGTCTACAGAAAGTGGCCTTTTTGTCGATATTTACGAGGGACGTTTAATAAGTAACGTAGCACTTTTCCAGTGCATCATATTATTCCTCACTTGCTAGATTGGACAGAGTTAAAAAATTGGACTGTGTAAAAATTGGGACTTTGTAAGGGAACTGATGACCCCGTAGTTGAGTGCCCCACAAACCAAACATCATCATCATCTACTGGTCGAAGTCGGAGCCACCGTCTTGCTGCGTCAGTAACCTCTACATCATCCATGCACTACTTCCCAAGAAGTGCATCCTTCATTGCACTGATGCCCCTTCGTTGCTCTTCATGGTCTTCTTTTACGAGGCGAGGAACCCAGCGGGCACACTCTTTTGAGTACCCCAACTGGTGGACGAGTGTGTCAGAACCACCAACAGACACGTCCAATTGATTATGATCTATCGACCACCTCCAACGAGAGTGTCCGCACGTTCCAACATTCCAGGAGTCACAGCTATGTCAGGTCAGCCGGCACGCGAGAGATTGGGCAGGTCTGCGTTATCTTGTTGCGCTGATCATAAACTCCTCGCCAAACGACTCAGCGTTTTTTTTTATTATTACTTTTTTTTCTTACTGACAGATTTCCGCAAACATTCTGCAGGCGCCTATGAATACTGCGCTGCTCTAATTTTCCGCCGAAAGGAACTCAGTGACAGCTGTCTGCCAGGAACGCACCTCCAGTACAGGCGCCATTTTGAAGGCTACGTATAGTGCCGCCACCTATCGGAATCTCATGAAACCATATGGGCTAAAGCGGGAGTATTCTACGATGTTTCACAACAAATTCAGCTTTTTTCCAACTGAAATTGGCCGACAAAAAATGTGTTACATTACTTATTGAACGCCCCTCGTATTAACTTCATAATTCAAGTCGCGAAAATGAGGGAAAAATACTTCTGTAGGGGCAAAGTCCTCTAGTGGAGGTAGGCAGCAGAAATCACGAACACCCTGAAGATATTTGAGTTCTTTATTTTTATCCTAACAGTTCATTACTGATGAGTGGTGCACACGTCGGATGGGCCGTGTGTGGTGGGTGTCAAGCCCACAGTCCACAGTCCACAGTGCAAGATATTTGGAACAGACGTAGCTAGCAGTCACTACTCGGAGCTCGGTTCGACGGCAGGGCGACTTTGCGAGGATAGGAATGGCCTTGCGAGGATAGCGTTCTTGGGCAGCCTTGTTGTGTAGGGTCAGCTACTGGCGAGGCGGTTCGACCTCGACAGGGTGTAGGGAAGGTGGGCTGGTGGTCTGCCTCAGCGTTTGGCGAACATCCAGTCGACTGGGGGCTGGGGCGGCCACAGTCGAACCTCAGCCCATCGGTACTGCGACTGGACTGGACACCGCCCCCCCCCCCCCCCCAACCCCCAGCGGGAGGCCCACTCAGAACTACGCTTGAGCGATGGCGATCTCACGGCGGAAGCCCACTCTACAATGGCCGCTGACTCGATGAATCGCCAATTTGATGCCCCTGGCTACGCGGTCGGTATTTATACTCCGAGGTGACGAAAGTCATGAAATAGCGATACGCACATATACGAGTATAAAAATATAAAAGTGTCAAGCAACGGCGGAGCTATCATTTGTACACGGGTGTTTCATGTGGAAAGGTTTCCGACGTGATTATTACTGCACAACGGGAATTAACAGACTGACTTGATAACCCATCTACCCAATTTGTTAACAAGGCACCGTGCAAGCTGGAGTGGCGTGTGTTTACATGTAACAGACTGTGTCAAATGGTTCAAATGGCTCTGAGCAGCATGGGACTCAACATCTAAGGTCATCAGTCCCCTAGAACTTAGAACTACTTAAACCTAACTAACCTAAGGACATCACACACAGCCATGCCCGAGGCAGGATTCGAACCTGCGACCGTAGCGGTTGCGCGATTCCAAACTGAAGCGCCTAGAACCACTCGGTCACAACGGCCGGCACAGACTGTGTCCTGTGGTCCAACTGAATCGATCATTGACTGTAAATGGTTATGTCTGTTACTTGGAGAGGGCAACAACAACGGCTTGTTGTTGACCGGTACATCGGCGACGTTGGAGCAATGTACGAGACACTCGCAATGACCGTGGAACGTTCCTTTCGTTCGTGAATCGGCGCTCCCGTGACGTCACATGAAACAACACGCGCGGCTGCCCCCAGAACACATTTACTCTCGGCGATGAGCGGAGCTCGAAACAAACTACAGGGTTATTACAAATGATTGAAGCGATTTCACAGCTCTACAATAACTTTATTATTTGAGATATTTTCACAATGCTTTGCACACACATACAAAAACTCAAAAAGTTTTTTTAGGCATTCACAAATGTTCGATATGTGCCCCTTTAGTGATTCGGCAGACATCAAGCCGATAATCAAGTTCCTCCCACACTCGGCGCAGCATGTCCCCATCAATGAGTTCGAAAGCATCGTTGATGCGAGCTCGCAGTTCTGGCACGTTTCTTGGTAGAGGAGGTTTAAACACTGAATCTTTCACATAACCCCACAGAAAGAAATCGCATGGGGTTAAGTCGGGTGAGCGTGGAGGCCATGACATGAATTGCTGATCATGATCTCCACCACGACCGATCCATCGGTTTTCCAATCTCCTGTTTAAGAAATGCCGAACATCATGATGGAAGTGCGGTGGAGCACCATCCTGTTGAAAGATGAAAATAGCTCCCTGCTTGCTTTATTCGTCGACTTCCAGGGCTACGCGTGAAACTTGCCCGCACGCGTTCAACCGTTTCTTCGCTCACTGCAGGCCGACCCGTTGATTTCGCCTTACAGAGGCTTCCAGAAGCTTTAAACTGCGCATACCATCGCCGAATGGAGTTAGCAGTTGGTGGATCTTTGTTGAACATCGTCGTGAAGTGTCGTTGCACTGTTATGACTGACTGATGTGAGTGCATTTCAAGCACGATGTACGCTTTCTTGGCTCCTGTCGCCATTTTGTCTCACTGCGCTCTCGAGCGCTCTGGCGGCAGAAACCTGAAGTGCGACTTCAGCCGAACAAAACTTTGAGTTTTTCTACGTATCTGTAGTGTGTCGTGACCATATGTCAATGAATGGAGCTACAGTGAATTTATGAAATCGCTTCAATCATTTGTAATAGCCCTGTACTAATCCGCCGATCTAACCTGAATTGTTTATGGGCTTGTATTAATTCTCTGCAGTGTTACATACGTAAAACTAGTCTAATTGAGGATCGCCAGTCTCGCTTTGACTCTCAACAGTCCGAAATTATTATAGTGCGTTGGGGGAAGGTGCCATACGTTTTGCTTCTACATGAAATTATGACGGGTATTTTCAGACATTTAAAAGGAAATTAATCATAAATGTTTGGCAAAGTTTCCTCAAAGAGAAAACAGATGTACTGAGTTGTTATAATTAAAATGCATTTCCTCACGGAGGTCCACTGTGGGCTGTAATTATCGTATGGCAGCGAAACTTTGTAGATACGATAATGCGGTAATGCGGAACCGATTTACGCTGAAAAAAAGGTACAGTTTTTGTCACTAGGGGCAAATCTGACGCTGCACTCTGTTTGTATGACGGTGTGACGTCCACGCTGTCTTACGACAAGCCGTAACATGAGTGAATATCGAGAGGAGAGACTGTACGCTGTTAGTGAAACGGTTTTATGTGAACGGCAGCAATAAAAGTGATGCATTGAGAGAGTATCGCCGGCTCATAGGTCTGAGGAGAGGCCCGTTGTCTTTAAATGATTTCAAGAAGACGATAATCAAATTAGAAAACACGGGTGAGCTTGGGGTGGTACCTGGAAGAGGAAGTCGTCCTATTCCGGTGGAAGTTATTGACGAGGTTGCTGTTGCTGTAAGCGACCATGCAGTACGTGTTCGGGGTAGTGCTAATGCTCCCACAGTGTCACGAGTTTTTTCCGTCTCATGGTCAACAGTACGGAAAGTTTTGCGGTCTTTTTACTCTGGTTCCCGTACAAATCCAGACGGTGAAGCAATTGAAACCTCATGATCCGCAGCAACGTTCAGAATTTGCTATTAAGTTTCTGGTTCAAATGGGTCTGAGCACTATGGGACTTAACATCTAGGGTCATCAGTCCCCTAGAACTTAGAACTACTGAAATCTAACTAGCCTAAGGACATCACACACATCCATGCCCGAGGCAGGATTCGAACCTGCGACCGTAGCGTAAGTTTCTGGAATGGGATGTATTCTAAGTATTGACGAGGCACATTTTACACTACAGAGTGCAGTGAATACGCAAAACTGCCGAATCTGGAATACTCCTAAACCGCGTGTTGTACACGGAGAGACATTACAGTCGCCCTATGTGACTGAGTGGTATGGATTCACAAGCACCATTATTTTCGGTTCATTCTTCTTTGAAGAGAATACACCCAGAAGTACGTAGTACATAAAGAGGGCGTCATATATGCGGTACATATAGAGGACGCCACACAGCCAACCGATGTGTTCTGCGCAAAGCCCACCTTCATTATACAGTAGTCTTGAATGAACTGTGTCAGGAACCCGAGCGACAGGGGGCTGACGTATTAGGACATGTGTTTAAACTACTTCATTGATAATGGCTGCTTACTAGCCGAAATATAGATCTGCCTTAATAAAACCTGAAAGGGAAGGACGACTGATTGTTGTACTCCATCATTTTGAAAGAGAAACATCCAGAAGACTTGTCAGGTGTACCGTGTCATCCGCACGTTATCGAGACGTCCTTGAACAGCATGTGATTTCTGCTCTGGAAGAGCGCAACTGTGTGGGAACCACTGTTTTCTTGTAAGATGGGGCAACATTCACCCATTGAAAGATCTTCTTAACACAAGCTTCCACTGACATGTTATCTCCATAGGTTTCCCAGATGCATGGCCTGCAGGATTACTTAATCTGAATTCATTTGACACTTGGCTCTGGGGATATCTAAAAGAAGGCGTGTACCTGGGACATCTTTATTCTCGCCTGATTTGAAGGCCATTATACAGGGCCCTGTTGCTCCGATTCCAACGAAACTGCTGCGAGTAACTGCCATCACGCCGTGTTACGGTTGCCCTACTTCGTCGGCGTTTCCGGTGCTCATATTGAACAAATTTTGTAAGTGCCGGTTAGTAATAAAATCAACATTATCCGCTTCTCACTTGTTTGACCTGTTCCCAAGTCCCACTACTAATTCATTACCTATAGAAGCGTTTCTATACGTCTCGTTGTTGCATTCAGAGCGACAGATTTGTAACTGATGACCAAATTTGGAGCTTTTTTTTTTCAGCGTAAATTGGTTCCGCTTTAACGCATTAGCATATTTACCAAGCTTCGCTGCCAGACGATAATTACAGGCCACACTGGACCTCGGCCATTAGCTGCGCTTTAATTATAACCACACAGTTCATGTCCCGTGGTTTTTTTTCCAATTCCGAAGATCGGTGTAAGATAGAAAAATAAATTTGATACTATCATCAGTTTTATTACGTATTTTATTGTCAAGTAATACAAAACAGTAGTTTGTATTTCAATTACCGACCATTCTACGGATGATATTTAGTGTGTGACAGCACGATCGTTACACGTATCTGCTTAAACTGGGTATGTTTTATGAAGCCACTTCTTACAGTCAATGGACTGAATCCAGTCCACTTACAGTCGGTTGTTTGTTTTCGTTGTAGTTTCTGTTACACACAATAAACCGATATCGAGGAGGATCCATGATGGTGTGCGCAGGGATTATGTTGACCACTCGAATACCACCTCCTGAAATCGTACGGGTGAATCAGCAAGATTGAACTGCTGTTAGGTAACGTGAGGAGATCTTGGGATCTCATGCGCGTTTGTTGCGAGGTGCTATGGGCCCAGACTTCGAAGTGACGGCCGATAATGCTCGACCTCATAGAGCACGGGTGGTTGATGCTTTTTTGAAACGGAAGGTATTGTACGCATGGCGTGACCGGCTCGCTCTTTCGATTTGAATCCCATAGAGCACGTCTGGGATGCTCTAACGAGACGGGCTGCATCACGTCAGCATCCACCAGCCAGTCTCCAAAACTTGTGAGCAGCTCTGCGAGAAAAATGAGCGATATTACCTCAGCATGAGATTGATGACATCATTCACAGCATGCCCCGTCGTTGTCAGGAATGTGCTGGTGCCAGAGTTGGTGACACCCCATACTGAGCACATTAACCAGTTCTCGGAATGTGTGTGCAAATCCGTTAAGTTGGTAAAAAAACGAACATTTTTGTCTACCGTTATGCATGTTGGAGTTGATTCTGTACATTTTTTCTGCTTTAGTATCACCTGTTTATACTGTTTTGTGGCAAAATAAACGCCATCTTGCAAAATTTCTGTTTTTTGCTTAAATTTTGGACACCATTGTATGTTGTTCATATATTTTCTTCCACTGAAATTAATTTGAAGTCCGATCAATTAATATTGTCCTTGTTATCTAGCTCTCTCGTTAGCTACCCTATTACACCTCAACTTCCCCTAGTGCAGACAGATTCTACTCGGTTTCGCTGGTTCTCTTCATCGCTTTTGGTGTCATATTGCACAGACTTTGCAAAAGTTGAACCTGTTGTGGATGATGTCCTATTCAGCACTGTAACTAATGCGCATACGGTACGGTATTTCAATAACAGTCACTATTCGGTTACTCAAAATCAGATCACGGACTTGCTGAGCATTGGCGTCAGCTGGGCGTCCTGTTCTTTCCTCGTCCTTCACGCTTGTTCAGTTGCTTTCGTCGTGTTGTATCCACAATGGATACTTTGCTTCACCCTAGTAACAAAACATTGTCCCCGTCTTGTGCTGAAACTCTTTTATATAATTGAGCTCCAGCTACTCTTCTTACAGAAGACATTGGTGCGAAGGGAGAGTAGCTTCGCCGTTTTTACATCGCAGGGGTGAAAAGCGAAGTGTTGTGCCAACGCTGAAAACTGACACAAGCGAAATGATCGGTGACGCGCAGCGGGTGGTAAACTTACGCACTGAGCCGTACTGCCAACCTAAACAAGATTAGAACGAAAGTGCAGATAGTTGCTGATTTACCCTCGTATAATAATCATGTACTCTAACTTATCCAGAAAAAGTGGAATGCATTATTTACGTCGAGCAGGGGTTGAACGGAAACTTAAGCCGAGGGTAAGAGCGTCTGGAAATCACGGTGCCACTCCCTTTACCGCAACACGCAAATAAACTCCGTCGTAGCAAGAAGAGATGTTGACCGAAGACCACTCTGTTCTTGTAGTGAGCTTTTATACCGTGCTAACACGCTCTCGTCCGCTTTAGACTTAGTAAATATTTGACGCGTGCTGAAGGCCTACCAAATAGTGTGTGTGTGCACGCGGGCGCGCGCGCGCGCGCGCGCGCGTGCGTGTGTGTGTGTGTGTGTGTGTGTGTGTGTGTGTAAAAAAAGAGAGAGAGAGAGAGAGAGAGAGAGAGAGAGAGACGAGTGGCAAACACCGCGTAGCTCTGTTGCGTACCAGTGTGTCATGTCAGGGGAATTGTGGGGAATTAACGGGGGAGAAGGGCGGAGCAGATGGCCGTCAGCGGCGTCTCTGAAAGCGGTCTTCCTCTCCTCTCCACGCCTGCCCCCACCACGTCTACAATTGTGGCTCGCGCCCCTACTATCAGATTTAGCTGTGTCCGGCCCGCCATTCCGACAGCAGGGAAACGAATTGCTACGGCGTCCGGTGCCGTACCCCTCACAGCGCTGCAACCCGCTCGTCAACCTGTTTCGCACAACAGAACAGGGATGAGAAAAACCAACCGGTTAAAACCAATACCGGTGTTTTAGTTCTGGATAAGCGACATTTTTCAATATCTATTTGGTCTCAGTTATAATAGGTGTTCTTTCTTCTTACTAATAACCGGGTAAAAAAACCGACATATCAATAGCCACAGCTTTTTTAAGGAACGAGTAATTTTTATTGGTAAAATATGCATTGCTTTGAAATATTGAGTTATTATAGAAAAGTGGAAGAGCGATCAGTGCTATTTTAATAACAGTGCTGACAGCAACGAGTAACATACACATGACATAAGAATTGGTACAACATTGCTGAGACAATAATGTACCTCTTAGCAAGTGGCGTGGCGTACTGGAAGGTATGCATGTACATAAAGTGTGCAAGACTTTTCCCCACCTGGTCTATATGATATGTCCTCCCTGTCGTCGTCGAACATCAGTTGCGTAACGGAATGGAACCATCCCTAGTCTGGAAGCATCTCGTGAAGTACGGTGTCAGTGAAATACAATGCTCCATTTGCTTTAAAAAGTTAATAACGGGAGAAATCACAACAAACTTGCGACATAATAGCCTAACTTAACAGGCGTCTGGGTGCATAAATAAAAATAAAAATTTCGATGCGCAGCATGCAAAAAAGATGTTCTTTGAAACAACTACAGCCGGCCGGTGTGGCCGAGCGGTTCTAGGCGCTTCAGTCTGGAACCGCGCGACAGCTACGGTCGCAGGTTCGAACCCTGCCTCGGGCATGAATGTGTGTGATGTCCTTAGGTTAGTTAGGTTTAAGTAGTTCTACGTTCTAGGGGACTGATGACCTCCGCTGTTAAGTCCCATAGTGCTCAGAGCCATTTGAACCATTTTTTTTAAAGAACTGCAACTTAGCTATTCATTCATACTTTACACTAATAATAGAAAACAGCTGATCTACTGCCTGTGTCTACATAAGATGCCTTTGCCTGCTAGTATCAGTTGAAAACGGATAAATTCACACGAAAAATAGCGTACATCACCTCAGTTTTCACCCTTTAGCAGTGACTATTCGTAATGTCCGGATAGTGGTATGATCCCCGATTAATACAAGATTTTTTTAGGAGAGTTTCAAAAAATTAGAATCACAACGAGAAAAACTGGTGATTTTTTGAAGTAGTCAACCGATCAATGACTTTTCTATAAAAGCAGAGTGTTGAATCCTTCCTATTGTCAAAGATGGGGTGTCTAGGAAACCTACTCCTCGGATCGCTAGACATTAAGGGATTTGTATCTGGTTCCTGGTTCACGCCAGATGAAAACCCGGCGAGAATCACTGTTCAGACTATACCTGGACTCGTCCGTGGAGATAACCTGAGACCATTGTTCCAATGGCCATGTACTGTGTTCTTGACACCCGGCTTTACGGGCTCTCCGGCGACCAGGGTCAGCGGAATGCACCTTGCATGTCTCCGGGCGAATACACCATGTCTGTTCAGTCGTCTGTAGACTGTGTGTCTGGAGACAGCTGTTCCAGTGGCTGCGGTAATGTCCCGAGCAAGGCTACCTGCAGTACTCCGTGGCCGTCTGCCGGCACTGATGATGATGTATCGGTCTTCTTGTGGTGTTGTACACCGTGTACGTCCCGTACTGTAGCGCCTGGACACGTTTCATGTCTGCTGGAATCGTTTCCATAATCTTGAGATCACACTTTGTGGCACACGGAGGGCCCGTGCTTCGACCTGCTGTGTTTGACCAGCCTCCAGTCGCCCTAGTATTCTACCCCTCATAACGTCATCATTATGTGTTCTTTGAGCCATTTTCAACACACAGTCACCATTAGCACGTCTGAAAACGTCTGCACACTTACTCGCTGCACCCTACTGTGACATGCACCAACACACTTCTGCGTATGTGGACTGCTGCCAGCGCTACCGTGCGACGACCGCAGGTCAAATGCACCGCATGGTCATACCCTGAGGTGATTTAGGTGATTTAAACCCTCAAACCGCCCACCAGAGCTTTGTTTCACCATGTATCAGCACTATCTTTAATTTATGAGCATGAGTACATGTTTTTAACGTTACTTTCATCTATTCCTTTCTAGTTGGTTCATTTGGACTTGAGTCTCTAGCATGCGGCGTATCTGTTTTATTTGGGACATCCTGCATATCCATCATGGATAAGCTTCTTGAAAGGTAAAGGTAACGCCTGTCGCACAAGCCCGTGACCAGGCTACTGGCCAGAATATAGGTAGAGTCCAACCTTTCCTTGCCTCGGCTCGGGTGCAGAGAGCAGCGCCTCGGGCACGTTTTACGCTCTGGAATGATTCCCGGTACTCATTTGATACCAGGCTAAATGCACATGGGGCTTTCTTAGTGGGACATACATGAGGAAAATTCCTCACCCTTACCCGGAACTGAACCTGCGACATCCAGCGCGATTGTCCAGTGCTCTGCCTGCTAGGCCACAATGGTCACAGATTATCTTAACAATGACAACTAGATCAGAAATTTGTGATTAGGAATTCATACTGACAAATACAGTTTGATTTGATAAAATGTACATTGAGGACGACTTTTTAGAATGTGGAGTCAGTTAACGCTGAAGAGATGCAACTGAGTCATTGATCTCGGCTCCAGATGTATTATCACAAAACAGGTAAATCATGCTACAGCGTGCAGACCGGAACGTCAGGAACATGAATTAGAAATATGGGGTGCTGAGCAATAAAACATGTATCTTTGGAAATCAGCATAAATCTACATCTACATACATACTCCGCAATCCACCATACGGTGCGTGGCGGAGGGTACCTCGTACCACAACTAACATCTTCTCTCCCTGTTCCATTCCCAAACAGAACGAGGGAAAAATGGCTGCCTATATGCCTCTGTACGAGCCCTAATGACTCTTATCTTATCTTTGTGGTCTTTCCGCGAAATTTAAGTTGGCGGCAGTAAAATTGTACTGCAATCAGCCTCAAATGCTGGTTCTCTAATTTCCCTCAGTAGCGATTCACGAAAAGAACGCCTCCTTTCTTCTAGAGACTCACACCCGAGTTCCTGAAGCATTTCTGTAACTCTCGCGTGATGATCAAACCTACCAGTAACAAATATAGCTGCCCGCCTCTGAATTGCTTCTATGTCCCCCCTCAATCCGACCTTACAGGGATCCCAAACGCTCGAGCAGTACTCAAGAACAGGTCGTATTAGTGTTTTATAAGCGGTCTCCTTTGCAGATGAACCACATCTTCCCAAAATTCTACCAATGAACCGAAGACGACTATCCGCCTTCCCCACAACTGCCATTATATGCTTGTCCCACTTCATATCGCTCTGCAATGTTAAGCCCAAATATTTAATCGACGTGACTGTGTCAAGCGCTATACTACTAATGGAGTATTCAAACATTAGGGGATTCTTTTTCCTATTCATCTGCATTAATTTACATTTATCTATATTTAGAGTTAGCTGCCATTCTTTACACCAATCACAAATCCCGTCCAAGTCATCTTGTATCCTCCTACAGTCACTCAACGACGACACCTTTCCGTACGCCACATCATCATCAGCAAACAGCCGCACATTGCTATCCACCCTATCCAAAAGATCATTTATGTAGATAGGAAACAACAGCGGACCTACCACTCTTCCCTGGGGCACTCCAGATGATACCCTCACCTCCGATGAACACCCACCATCGAGGACAACGTACAGGAAAATACATCACAATATCTGACTGAGGAAAACGCAGATACTGATCATCTGCTCAGAGGCAAGACTCTTCCAGGGCATTTTGCCTAGATAACAGTACAGACACGTTTTACAAAACATGAAAGTTCTCGTCTCAGTAAAATGAGTGAGAAAAAGAGTAACATGTTCATGAGGAAAATGCACAGTTGAACGATTTCGGGATCCTCGTTGAACTCCACGCCCCCCATATAAGTTACTTCAAAGGACGAAGGAAGCCAAGAACACACCATTTCCAGTGGGACCGTACTTAGGAAAGCATCTTAGTTTTCAAGCCAAACTTTGGGTTGATGCCTTATCTTACCTTACCCGCCGGCCTGAGTGGCCGTGCGGTTCTAGGCGCTACAGTCTGGAACCGCGAGACCGCGACGGTCGCAGGTTCGAATCCTGCCTCGGGCATGGATGTGTGTGATGTCCTTAGGTTAGTTAAGTAGTTCTAACAAGGGAACCTCCCCATCGCACCCCCCTCAGATTTAGGTATAATTTGGCACAATGGATAGGCCTTGAAAAACTGAACACAGATCAATCGAGAAAACAGGAAGAAGTTGTGTGGAACTATGAAAAAATAAGCAAAATATACAAACTGAGTAGTCCATGGGTAACATATACAACATCAAGGACGACGTGGGCACAAGAGCGCCGTGGTCCTGTGGTTAGCGTGAGCAGCTGCGGAGCGAGAGGTCCTTGGTTCAAGTCTGCCCTCGAGCGAAAAGTTTACTTTCTTTATTTTGGCAAAGTTATGATCTGTCCGTTCGTTCATTGACGTCTCTGTTCACTGTAATAAGTTTAGTGTCTGTGTTTTGCGACCGCACCGCAAAACCGTGCGATTAGTAGACGAAAGGACGTTCGTCTCCAATGGGAACCGAAAACATTTGATCGCAAGGTCATAGGTCAACCGATTCCTCCACAGGAAAACACGTCTGATGTATTCTATACGACACTGGTGACGGCATGTGCGTTACATGACAGGAATATGTTGTCGATCCACCTAACTTGCACACTTGCCGAATGGGTAAAAAGATCCTTCTACCTTGTCCGATTTTGGTTTTCTTGTGAATGTGATAATCACTCCCAAAAAAGTGATGAAAACGTAAGAGTTTGTCACATAAACTGAAAATAAAAAATTAAATTTTTTGCTCAAGGGAAGACTTGAACCAAGGATCTCTCGTTCAACAGCTGCTCACGCTAACCACGGGACCACGGTGCTCCTGCACGCGTAGTTACCTAAATGTTGCTTATGATGCACATGGACTACTCAGTTTGTATATTTTGCTTATTTTTTCATGGTTCCACACAACTTCTTCCTGTTTTCTCGATTGATCTGTGTTCACTTTTTCAAGGCCTATCTACTGTGCCAACTTATAACTAAATGTGAGGGGGGTGCGATGGGGAGGTTCCCTTGTAAGTTCTAGAGGACTGATGACCTCAGAAGTGGAGTCCCATAGTGCTCAGAGCCATTTACCTCGCCCTTGCAGCATTGAGAAATATCGAAGTACAGCACGTCTGGAATCTGCCACGTGTCTCACAACGCCCTGCAAATAAGAGCAGTGCATTGAGCGTGTGTTTTGGTCGAAGCCTCCGCAGCTGCCAGCTCTTGCGTAAAGGCAGGGGGAAGCGTGTGTGTAGCGCCACTCGCCTGTGACGTCACGAGCGCTCCTCGCCTGCTATAATGAACACGCTGCCTCCCGTGGCTCCTTGCTTACGCCGCGCACCTGTTAACCCGACCGCAGACAGTTGCTACGCCAGAGCCTCACCTTCTAGGAGGCAAGCGTACCCAGGTCAAACGGACCAACAGAACTACAGTTGTGTAATCTGTTTACAGATGCATTGTTCCCTCATCTAAAGGGCGAATCCCAACTCCGACGACAGTATTTCGCAGGTGGTTACGGGGTATTTTCTAAGCAGTTTAATACAAGGGATCCGTCGTCATCGATGGCTCATTACAGAGGAAGTGCAGTTACTTTCATTTTTCCCTCTTTTATCTTTGTATCTGTGTTGCACTGAAAATATCCACACAACTGTGAAAATCTACATCTACATGGGCATCTACATCTACATGAATACTCTGAAAATCTCACTTAAGTGGCTGGCAGGGGGTTCATTGAACCACCTTCACAATAATTCTCTGTTACCAGAATGACATTTACACTCTGCAGCGGAGTGCGCGCTGATGTGAAACTTCCTGGCAAACTAAAACTGTGTGCCGGACCGAGACTCGAACTAGGGGCCTTTGGCTTTCGCGGGCACATGCTCTACCATGAGCACTCTACCAAGAACATTTGCCCGCTGTAATGGTTCTCTATTTACGTGACCATTACGGCTTTCCAACCCCAGTTCTCGATACCAGTAATGTCGTACTACTTTTCAGAGAAGTAACAGACATATTTTTGTGACAATATTCAAATGTGGCTCTGAGCACTATGGGACTTAACTTCGGAGGTGATCAGTCCTCTAGAACTTAGAACTACTTAAACCTAACCAACCTAAGGCAAACACACACATCCATGCCCGAGGCAGGATTCGAACCTGCGACCGTAGCGGTCATGCGGTTCCAGACTGTAGCGCCTAGAACTGCTCGGCCACTCCGGCCGGCCGATAGAATTCATATTTGGTTTTATTAATGTATAGGTACTCCGATGTATCGATATATTACAGTGATATGATTCTTGTGTGTATTCATTTCTGTGAGACTGTCATAATCTTTGACTTACTTGTAACCGTTTTGGCGCGTATGCGCACAGAGTAGTCTTTGTTTCACTTTGGCAGAAGTTGTTATTCCGCTTTTTAAAAGAACAGTCAAGTCTTGTGTTTGGTTAAAGTGGAAGTTAAATATATGAAGATTGATACAAAACTGTTTTCTTGATGATGTGACAATCAAGAAGAAGTATATGTGAATTTACAAGAAGTTTAATAAAAATGTGGATCGTGAACACCAAGTCAAAAATTACTTCGATGCCATTGTTCTGATCGGGAATTGTTTGATTATTAAGAATTTCTTGAAAAACGCATTTGTTAGGCCTTCAAATATTTCTAAAATACAGATCTGGACCTTCTAGCAGTGAAAGTGGAATCACCCTGGAATCAACAAGATGAGCCATAACGACTTCGACGAAATCTACGTGGGAATCCATTCAAGATAAGTTCCAAATTAATGACTTTTTTACAGTGACCTCATTATTTCTATTCTGACGATACCATACACAGTCAATAACTTTGTTGTTGCCCGATAAAGCGAACATATGCTGCGTGAGCAATATTATTAATCTGATTTCTAACCTACTTTGAAAGTGGTGGTATTGTTAAACCGCGAAAGGCAAAGGTACACAGTTTTAATCTGCCTGGAAGTTTCAATTCTCTATTATTCCAAACTCGAACAGCGCGCGGAAAAAACGAACACCTACATCTTCCCGTGCGAGCTCTCATTTCCCTTGTTTTATGATGATGATCGTTTCTCCCAATGTAGATCGGCGCCGAAAAAATATTTTCGCATTCGGAGGAGAAAGTTGGTGATTGCAATTTCGTGAGAAGACTCCGCCGCAACGAAAAACGCCTTTTTTTTTCATTGTGTCCACCCCCAAATCATCTATCATGTCAGTGCCACTCTCTCCCTTATTTTCCGATAATACAAAACGTGTTGCTGTTCTTTGCACGTTCTCGGCGTATTCCGTTAAGCCTGTCTGGTAATGATCCCAGACCGCGCAGCAGTACACCAAAAGAGGTCGGACAAGAGTAGTGTAGGCAGTCTCTTTAGTAGGTCTGTTATGTTTTCTATGTATTCTACCAATAAAACGCTGTCTTTGGTTTGCCCTTCCCACAACATTTTATATGTTTTCTTCGCAATTCAAGTTGTTCGTGATTGTAATTTGTACGTACTTAGTTGAATGATCGGCCTTTAGATTTAACTGATTTATCGAGTAACCGAAGTTTAACGGATTCCTTTTAACACTCATATGGATGACCTCACACTTTTCACTATTTAGGATTAGTTGCCAATTTTCGCACCATACAGATATCTTGAAACTTCCTGGCAGATTAAAACTGTGTGCCGGACCGAGACTCGAACTCGGGATCTTGGCCTTTCGCAGGCAAGTGCTCTACCATCTGAGCTACCCAAGCACGACCCACGAGCCGTCCTCACAGCTTTAATTCTGCCAGTACCTCGTCTCCTACCTTCCAAACTTCACAGAAGCTCTCCTGTGAACCTTACAGAACTAGCTCTCCTGGAAGAAAGGATATTGCGGAAACATGGCTTAGCCACAGCCTGGGGAATGTTTCCAAAATTAACAGTTTTAATCCGCCAGGAAGTTTCACATCAGCGAACACTTCACTGCAGAGTGAAAATCTCATTCTGCGTACAGATATCTTGTCTAAATAGTTTTGCATTTTGTTTTGATCTTCTCATGACTTTACTAGACGATAAACGACAGTATCATCTGCAAACAACATAAGACGGCTGTTCATATTTTCTCCTAAATCGTTTGTATGGATAAGAAACAGCAGAGGGCCTGTAAAACTATCTTGGGGAACGCCAAAAATCGCTTCCGTTTTACTTGATGACTTTCCGTCAGTTACTGCGAACTGTGACGCCTCTGTTAGGAAATCACGAATCCAGTCACGTAACTGAGACGATATTCCATAAGCACGCAACATCACTATAAGCCGCTTGTGTGGGGCAGTGTAGAAACCGTTCTGGGAATCTAGAAGTACGGAGTCAATTTTAAATTTCTTGCCAATAGCACTCAACACTTGGTGTGTGTAAAGAGCTAGTTGTGTTACATAGGAACAATAGGTTTCACAAGAACAATGTCGACAGTATGCGCAGTGCGTCGTGTTTGGAAATAACCATGTTCTATTCACCCATGGTACTTTATGCCGATAATAGTAAAGCCCGCTTTGCTCTTAGACCTGACGTTTCCAATCAGCACTGATCGACTGTCTTGGGTCTTATTTTACTGACCGTGCTAGTTGTACGTTAACAGTGATAGACGGCAGTATGGATAGTTTGACTCATATGAAAAGCTTAAAATATTAACTGCATCCCACTAGAAATTGAGAAATCGACGAAATTCATTGCAGGTAGTAGCGAAATTTTCCATAATACATGGTACAACTGTCCATGTTAGTGTATCCTTTGCAAGCCTCATCAACTACGTGTAACTACTGCAACCTACATCCATTTTAACCTGCTTACTTTATTCAAGCTATGGTATCCGTTTACGATTTGCACCCCCCCCCCCCCCCCCCACACTTACACACTTACTTGATGCCTCAGAATGTGTCCTATCAGTCGAGCCCGTGTTTAAGTCCAGTTGAACAGTAAATTTCTTTTTCTCTCAATTCGTATGAATACCTTCTCATTTGTTATTCGATCAACCCGTCTGATCTTCAGCATTCTCCTATAGAACTTGATTTCGAAAGCTTCTGTTTTGTTCTTGTCTGAAGTATCTATCGCCCACGTTTCACGTCCTACAAGACTACATTACAAATGTCTAAGTTTCACTTTCGTACAAGGCTACATTACAGACAAATACTTTCAGAAAGGACTTCCTAACACTTAATTTATATTTTTTGTTAGCAAATTCGTCTTTTTTTCCCAGTCTTCATTTTATATCTTCTCTACTTAGCCCATCATCTGTCATTTTGCTGCTCAGTTAGTAAAAATGTAAATACCCTGTGGGGGAGGGCCTCCTCCCGTCGGGTAGTCCGTTCGCCTGGTGCAAGTCTTTCGAGTTGACGCCACCTTGGCGACTTGCATGTCGTTGGGGAGGAAATGATGAGGATAAGGACAGCACAACACACAGTCCCTGAGCGGAGAAAATCTCCGACCAGCCGGGAATCGAACCCGGGGCTGTAGGTATGACATACCGTTGAGCTGACCACTCAGCTACAAGGGGCGAACCCTCAGATAGTAAAACTCGTCTACTATTCGCAGTGTCTCATTTCCTAATCTGATTCCCTTGGCGTCGCCTGCTTTATATCGACTACAATGCATTACGATTTTTATTGATAGTCAGATTTCTCTTCCGATCACCAGATTCACACACATGGGTGTTGATTCATTCAAAGACAGTCTAGACTCAATAATACGAAAAGCAACCTTAGCACTGAAATTTAAATTGTGAGACGTAGCTCATCAGCTGAGACTTAGCTGTTGCTTATTTAATTACACTATTACTCCCTTGGAGACAGGTAGACTGGTCTGTCTGATAAACTGCGTAGGAAACCAGCCAGAACATTATGTTCACCGACCTGTTATCGATATAAACAGATCCAGGCGGTAGCAGTGTCATCTCGCGAGGATTGGCTGTAGTATTAGTGGGCGTGCTGCTCGTTTGTAGTATGGTTGAGGCACGCGTTGTATCTGTGTTTGAACGGGGGCAGGTTATGATGGCCGGAGGCTCGGCACGTGCATTGTGGAAACTGCACGACTTCTCGGGTGTTTGAGGAGTGCTGTGGCGAGTGTCTTCAACACGTGGCGAAAGCAAGGTGAAACCACGTTCAGAGGTCGTCCGCTTGGGTGACCAATTCTCATTACAGATGTCGGACGTCGGAGGCTGGGCAGAGGGATAAAACGGGAAAGACAGCGAACTGTGGCAGAAGTAACATCAAATTTTAGTGCTGGATAGAGTACAAGTGTGTCTGAACGCACTGTGCACCGAATAATCTTAATGATGCGCCCCCGCAGCAGACGTCCTGGCATGTGGGAACATTAACACCAAGTCGGCAACTACGACTGAAACGGGTGCGTGACCAACGTCACTGGACTTCGACGCAGTGTCAGAGCGTTGCATGATCTGATGAATCCCGATACCTTCTTCATCATGCCGATGGAGGGCACGAATCCATCGTCTTCCAGGGAAGCAGCACCTCGTCACCTGCACTGCGGGACGAAGACAAGCTGCCGACTATTCCATTATGCTCTGGGGAACATGGGACAACTAGAGATCGTTCAAGATAACATGAAGGCCAAGAAGTGTACACTGATTGCATACCACGTACACCCCTGCATGACGATCGTGTTTCCCGACGGCTGTGGCGTTTTTCAACAGGATAATGCCCCCCCCCCCCATGAACCTTGGACCTTGCCGTTGGTCGGGAGGCTTGTGTGCCTCAGCGATACAGATAACCGTACCGTAGGTGCAACCACAATGGAGGGGTATCTGTTGAGAGGCCAGACAAACGTATGGTTCCTGAAGAGGGGCAGCAGCCTTTTCAGCAGTTGCAGGGGCAACAGTCTGGATGATTGACTGATCTGGCCTTGTAACACTAACCAAAACGGCCTTGCTGTGCTGGTACTGCGAACGGTTGAAAGCAAGGGGAAACTACAGCCGTAATTTTTCCCGAGGGCATGCAGCTCTACTGTATGGTTAATGATGATGGCGTCCTCTTGGGTAAAATATTCCGGAGATAAAATAGTCCCCCATTCGGATCTCCGAGCGGGGACTACTCAAGAGGACAAGAGGACGTCGTTATCAGGAGAAAGAAAACTGGCGTTCTACGGATCGGAGCGTGGAATGTCAGATCTCTTAATCGGGCGGGTAGGTTAGAAAATTTAAAAAGGGAAATAGATAGGCTAAAGTTAGATATAGTGGGAATTAGTGAAGTTCGGTGGCAGGAGGAACTAGACTTTTGGTCAGGCGAATACAGGGTTATAAATACAAAGTCAAACAGGGGTAATGCAGGAGTAGGTTTCATAATGAATAAGAAAATAGGAATGCGGGTAAGCTACTACAAACAGCATAGTGAAGGCATTATTATGGCCAAGATAGACACGAAGCCCGTGCCTACTACAGTAGTACAAGTTTATATGCCAACTAGCTCTGCAGATGACTAAGAAATTGAAGAAGTGTATGATGAAATAAAAGAAATTATTCAGATAGTGAAGGGAGACGAAAATTTAATAGTCATGGGTGACTGGAATTCGGTAGTAGGAAAAGGGAGAGAAGGAAACGTAGTAGGTGAATATGGATTGTGGCTAAGAAATGAAAGAGGAAGCCGCCTGGTGGAATTTTGCACAGACCACAACTTAATCATAGCTAACACTTGATTCAAGAATCATAAAAGAAGGTTGTATACATGGAAGAAGCCGGGAGATACTGACAGGTTTCAGATAGATTATATAATGGTAAGACAGAGATTTGGGAACCAGGTTTTAAATTGTAAGACATTTCCAGGGGCAGATGTGGACTCTGACCACAATCTATTGGTTATGAACTGTAGCTTAAAAATGAAGAAACTGCAAAAAGGTGGGAATTTAAGGAGATGGGACCCGGATAAACTGACTAAACCAGAGGTTGTACAGAGTTTCAGGGAGAGCATAAGGGAACAATTGACAGGAATGGGGGAAAGAAATACAGTAGAAGAAGAATGGGTAGCTTTGAGGGATGAAATAGTGAAGGCAGCAGAGGATCAAGTAGGTAAAAAGACGAGGTCTAGTAAAAATCAGTGGGTAACAGAAGAAATATTGAATTTAATTGATGAAAGGAGAAAATATAAAAATGCAGTAAATTAAGCAGGCAAAAAGTAATACAAACGTCTCAAAAATGAAATCGACAGGAAGTGCAAAATGGCTAAGCAGGGACGGCTACAGGACAAATGTAAGGATGTGGAGGCTTATCTCACTAGGGGTAAGATAGATACTGCTTACAGGAAAATTAAAGAGACCTTTGGGGAAAAGAGAACGACTTGTATGAATATCAAGAGCTCAGATGGAAACCCAGTTCTAAGCAAAGAAGGGAAAGCAGAAAGGTGGAAGGTGTATATAGAGGGTCTGTACAAGGGCGATGTATTTGAGGACAATATTATGGAAATGGAAGAGGATGTAGATGAAGATGAAATGGGAGATATGATACTGCGTGAAGAGTTTGACATAGCACTGAAAGACCTGGGTCGAAACAAGGCCCGGGAGTAGATAACATTGCATTAGAACTATTGACAGTCTTGGGAGAGCCAGTCCTGACAAAACTCTACCATCTGGTGAGCAAGACGTATGAGACAGGCGAAATACCCTCAGACTTCAAGAAGAATATAATAATTTCAATCCCAAAGAAAGCAGGTGTTGACAGATGTGAAAATTCCCGAACTATCAGTTTAATAAGTCACGGCAGCAAAATACTAACGCGAATTCTTTACAGACGAATGGAAAAACTGATAGAAGCCGACCTCGGGGAAGATCAGTTTGGATTCCGTAGAAATATTGGAACACGTGAGGCAATACTGACCCTACGACTTATCTTGGAAGCTAGATTAAGGAGAGGCAAACCTACGTTTCCAGCATTTGTAGACTTAGATAAAGCTTTTGACAATGTTGATTGGAATACTCTCTTTCAGATTCTGAAAGTGGCAGGGGTAAAATACAGGGAGCGAAAGGCTATTTACAATTTGTACGCAAACCAAATGGCAGTTATAAGAGTTGAGGGGCATGAAAGAGAAGCAGTGGTTGGGAAGGGAGTGAGACAGGGTTGTAGCCTCTCCCCAATGTTATTCAATCTGTATATTGAGCAAGCAGTGAAGGAAACAAAAGAAAAATTCGGAGTAAGTATTAAAATCCATGGAGAAGAAATAAAAACCTTGAGGTTCGCCGATGACATTGAAATTCTGTCAGAGACAGCAAAGGACTTGGAAGAGCAGTTGAACGGAATGGATAGAGTCTTGAAAGGAGGATATAAGATGAACATCAACAAGAGCAAAACGAGGATAATGGAATGTAGTCGAATTAAGTCGGGAGTTGCTGAGGGTATTAGATTAGGAAATGAGACACTTAAAGTAGTAAAGGAGTTTTGCTATTTAGGGAGCAAAATAACTGATGATGGTCGAAGTAGAGAGGATATAAAATGTAGACTGGCAATCGCAAGGAAAGCGTTTCTAAAGAAGAGAAATTTGTTAACATCGAGTATACATTTAAGTGTCAGGAAGTCATTTCTGAAAGTATTTGTATGGAGTGTAGCCATGTATGGACGTGAAACATGGACGATAAATAGTTTGGGCAAGAAGAGAATAGAAGCTTTTGAAATGTGGTGCTACAGAAGAATGCTGAAGATTAGATGGGTAGATCACATAACTAATGAGGAGGTATTGAATAGGATTGGTGGTGGTGGTGGGTAGTGTTTAACGTCCCGTCGACAACGAGGTCATTCGAGACGGAGCGCAAGCTCGGGTTAGGGAAGGATTGGGAAGGAAATCGGCCGTGCCCTTTCAAAGCAACCGTCCCGGCATTTGCCTGAAACGATTTAGGGAAATCACGGAAAACCTAAATCAGGATGGCTGGAGACGGGATGGCTGGAGACGGGATTGAACCGTCGTCCTCCCGAATAGTATTGGGGAGAAGAGAAGTTTGTGGCACAACTTGACTAGAAGAAGGGATCGGTTGGTAGGACATGTTCTGAGGCATCAAGGGATCACCAATTTAGCATTGGAGGGCAGCGTGGAGGGTAAAAATCGTAGAGGGAGACCAAGAGATGAATACACCAAGCAGATTCAGAAGGATGCAGGTTGCAGTAGGTACTGGGAGATGAAGAAGCTAGCACAGGATTGAGTAGCATGGAGAGCTGCATCTAACCTGTCTCAGGACTGAAGACCACAACAACAACAACAACAACAATAACAACGACAAGACTATGAATATGATGAAGTGGTTCGAGGAACATAGCGGGAGTTCTGTTTCATGTACTGGCCCCCAACTCGCCAGGTCTGAACCCGATCGAACCCATCTGGGATGTAATTGAACGTGGCGTCAGAGCTCATCACCCCCCTCCCAGGAATTTACGGGAACTAGGTGTGTGTGTGCAGATATGGTGCCAGTTTCCTTCAGCGATCTACCAAGGCCTCATTGCTTCCATGGCATGACACAAGGCCGGTGTTATCCGTGCCAAAGATGGACTTACCAGCTATTAGGTAGATGGTCATGATGGTCTGGTTGATCAGTGTGTAGCTTCGAGCAGGCAATCGCTACGTTTTCTTACAAATTTTACGGGGACAACGCTTGAATGAATCCTATGAATATGTTGTACATTAATTTCTATGAAAGTTAAGGTAAGAGCTGATTAGTGAATAGAGATCAGTTCAAGAAAATAATTATATCTTTATACATACTGAGAACTACGTAATTAATTCTTTAAAAAAATTAGGTTTAAGAAAGCCTTTTGAAAATAACCTGATAGTCACACATGTGATCTAGGTTGGCCCAGAAGAGGCTCGATACGATTTTGAAAAACTGCGTTTGAATTAGTAACATCAAGAATACCTTTTACTGATGTTTATTCTTGGATTACGATTTTCAAAAAATACACATGAACAACCATATTATTACTAATCTTAACCTACCAGGGAGTGTTTTTACTGAACATTACTGGAATAACAAATGGAATAATTGAACACTTGATACGATCTTCTGAAACTCTGGAGTATAGTAGAATGCATGAATTACACACGCACTCTTTCAGACTAGCCATTTATCGCAGAGAAAGAAGTTACTTATAAATTATAGAAAGAATCTATGCAGATATCAGACAGACAACTCCACCTGTCACCACCGGAGTAACGGTATAGTTAATTAAGCAACAATTAAGTCTCACCTAACGAACTACGTGTCACAAACTAAATTTCAGTGCTAAGAATGTTTTTCGTGTTAGCTGAAATGGCTCGATGGTTGTGTATTCGGACACAAAATTACACCGAAATTCACAGCAAAAATTAAGCGTAATTGCAATGACGGGAAGAATGAAAAAAAAAAAACTTTCTGTGATCAATTATTCCTAAGGACAAAGCTACTGTAAATCAGTAGTAGCCACGTGGCTATCCAGTACAAAGAAATGTCGACTATCTACGAAAATCAAGACAAATAAAGATCATGAAACCAAAATATAGTGCAAGAGAATTTGTTTAAAAGCGAATATTGGTTCCTTAGTGATTGTAGAATACCGCGAGCACAATCTAATGAACAAAGACGTGGTAATAGCTATGAAAGCCATTTAAAATGATACTGAGTCAAATCTCCACAAAACACAGTTTGACTTTAATATGATCGTCGGAATGTTAAATACAGATGCAGTGTTCACGACCAGTTAAGGACTGATTCAGAGAGCTAATCACACTCCCACATACATATGGCTTCATGCCCCTGTATCGCAAAGACAAAGAGGACAAAGAACATTGTAATAAGTTCCGAAACTCGCAAATTACTCGTAATTCCTACATGCGCAAACTGTCCCTATCTAGTCAGCAATATCTGGAACCTACTTACGAGATGAAGTAGACTCAGTTGAGCTGAACTTACAGGTTCAGAAAATTACTAAGACTAAGAACTAAAATTTGGTGTAAGCTTTCTGACGATTCCCAGCGCAGTAAAGCCGCTCGCTTCAACTTCAGTGCCCTACGCCAGACAGCAAGCCAGCGTACACAATATACACGTTCTACCTGTGGCAGCTTTAACAAAGTGATGGGCCAGCGGTCGCTTTTGTCACCCTGACCCAGAACAGTTTCCCTCGAATGTTGGCTAAGCTGCCCCTGCATTCAAAGAATCTTACCCCAAGGCCAAATACACATATTATAGATACATAAGCAGACGGCAGACATATTTCCAAGCAGACAAGATGATAGTACATGGAAAAACATAGGGCGGCGAACGCAAATACATGATGATTGCTTTACCGTATCAGTTAAATACTTAAAAGTACGTAGTTCATATGGGAAACAATTCACGAAAGAAATACAATTCAGATGTGGTAATACAGTGTTGGAATATTACTGTGGCTGCCAGATATAACACCCAGCTGATGATTTTTCTCTCAGTTTGAAATTATAGGAGCACCGACAGATAAGCGATGATCTTAGCTAATGGAAAATGGAAATGAGCATTTGGCGTCATTGGCCGGAAGGCCCCTTGCGGGGGAGGTCCGGCCGCCTTGGTGCAGGTCATATTACATTCGACACCACATTGGCGACCTGCGCGCCAGATGGGGATGAAATGATGGTGAAGACAACACAACACCCAGTCCCTTAGCGGAGAAAATCTCCGACCCACCAGGGAATGGAACCCGGACCCGTAGGACGGCAATCCATCACACTGACCACTCAGCTATCGGGGCGGACATGATAGGTAATTTAAAAGTGAGAATCGACCATGAAAGTCAATAACGCGATTTATACAGAGACGCATCAGCATGAAATAGTAGGTTCTGACTATAAGCTGCCCAGTATCGACCGAGAACACTACGTATAGGTTATCGGCCGTAAGAGCAAAGTAATACTGAATTCACTGTGTGACAACTGCCTTTAACAACCAGTCCCATAATCGACAAGTGCAATAAATATTTTAGACCATGTACAGGGTGACAATTATTGAACTATACAAAAAAAAACGTAAATCAGTTAAAAACTACGGCGTGCACACACTTTATTCAACACGTAAACGTCACTACAGATATTCGGATTTAGGTTATGACATGTTCGGTATGTATGCCATCATTGGCGATGATGTGGCGCAGACGAATTCTACATGGCACGCTGAAGTGTCGGAACATCAGTGCTGTCGATGACCTCCTGAATGGCTGTTTTCAGCTCAGCAATGGTTTCGGGATTATTGTATGAAAGCTTTCACGACCGGATGACATATCTTCTGGTAAACCTTCCGGGATGTAAGGTCGTGGTCCATGAAACTCTTCAGCTCCTAACTGCGGTGAGTCTTGCCGACTGACGGGTCGGACGTCTGAGAGCGACTTATATATCGTAGAAAGTGACGTGTAACTCTGGTCACGCCCACTTTCTACGATATATAAGTCGCTCTCAGACGTCCGACCCGTCAGTTGGTAAGACTTACCGGAGGAGAAACACCCCTCTGAAGATGTCCAGCGCAGATCTGGACAAAACGTTAGGAGCTGAAGAGTTTCACGGACCACGACCTTACATCCCGGAAGGTTTACCAGAAGATTTGGGATTATTGTTGTGCACCTTGTCTTTATTATAGTCCCACAAAAAGGAGTCTCGTGTGTTCAGATCCGAAGAATATGGCGGCCAAACGAGGCCAATGCAAGTAGCCTCTGGGTACTACGGACCCAGAATGCGGTCCCCCAAGCGCTCCTCCAGGATATCAAACCCTCTCTTGCTTTGATGGGATCGAGCTCCGTCTTGAATGAACCACATCTTGTCGAAATCAGGGTCACTTTGGAAAATGGGCATGAAATCACCTTCCAAAACCTTTATGTAACGTTCAATAATCACCATGCCATCAAGCAGTATTGCACCGATTATTCCGTGACTGCACACTCCACGCCATACCGTCATCCGTTGAGGGCGAAGAGACGTCTCGACCGCAAAATGCGGATTCTCAGTCCCTCAGACGCACCGATTATGCTTAATGACGAACCAATCCAAAGCAAGTGGGCTTCTTCGCTAAACCAAACCATCATGCCACACTAATTCCCATCGTGCCCCGTGGCCAACCGTGCATTTCGAACTTCCTAACGCAAATCGTTCAGAAGTTATAACTATTTTCTTTCATATAGTTCAATAATTGCCAACGGCCTTGCCTCAGTGGTACCACCGGTTCCCGTCATATCACCGAATTTAAGCTCTGTCGAGCTGGGCTAGCACTTGGATGGGTGACCATCCGGTCTGCCGAGCGCTGTTGGCAAGCGGGGTGCACTCAGCCCTTGTAAGGCAAACTGAGAAGCTACTTGATTGAGAAGCAGGGCCTCCGGTCTTGGAAACTGACGTACGGCCGGGAGAGCGGTGTGCTGACCACATACCCCTCCATATCCGCATCCAGTGACGCCTATGGGCTGAGGATGACACGGCGGCCGGTCGGTAATGTTGGACCATCAAGGCCTGTTCAGGAGGAATTTAGTTTTAGTTCAACAATTTCCACCCTGTAGTTACGAATAGAACCGATCTTTCACCTGTCTGCAACCTTCGTTTAGCCGGCCGCGGTGGTCTAGCGGTTGTAGGCGCGGAGTCCGGAACCGCGCGACTGCTACGGTCGCAGGTTCGAATCCTGCCTCGGGCATGGATGTGTGTGATGTCCTTAGGTTAGTTAGGTTTAAGTAGTTCTAAGTTCTAGGGGACTGATGACCACAGATGTTAAGTCCCATAGTGCTCAGAACCATTTGAGCCAACCTTCGTATATCTCGTGCAGGATCAATAGAATAAGTTAAAAGAGACTGGACCACGTACAGAAGCCTGTAGATTGCCGCGCAGTACGTGAATGGAAAAGGTTAGGAATTTGCAAATATTGGTACGATATACGCTCCGCCATGCACTGTATAATGGCTTGTAGGGCATATATGCAGTTGTAGATGTGACGTAACCTGTACAAGCAGTGACAATATAAAATACTTATTATCACATTACTCGCATATAAAATTGTATTATACATTCCACATAACAGGTGGAAGCAGTAATGAACTTCACCTCGAAATATGTTACAATACATAGCGAAAGAAAAAGAAGAAAAAGAAACAAATGTCTACCGAGACGGGCATTTGGCGACATCAGAGCTTAAATGTGATTTTCCCTGAAAAACGTTGTTGAAAAGAAGAAAGGCAACGTTAGAACTCATGCATATGTCAAATAACGATTTCCGAGATTCACATGTTAATTCGAGTGCATTTGTGTTACTTTATTCGCTTCATGTAAGCAGAGATTTTTATATGATTTAGTTACAGTACGGACTGCTAGACCTCTATTTCTGTCTCTAATTTACGAGCAGCTTCCCTCACAACTTGCGAAGCTTTGCACTTTGATCTCGGGAACGTGACAAAAGGCTTGGCACTGGCCACCGACTGCAAGTAGTAATTTACCAAGCAATCTGACCACGGATTTCCCCAGGCAGTGGGTATGAAAGTTTGTTTTTAGCCTACTGTAAAATGCTGCTGCTTAGAAGCCGGCCCACATATTACCCTTGCTGCTTGTTTTTCTCTCGTTAGCAGCGAACAGCTGTTGTTGACGAAAGAAAATTACTGCTGTGAGGAAAGTTGACATCTTTATGCCGCCTAGAAATTACTATTCTTCTTTAATGAGATGGCCTTTCCGGTGCACAGTTTGCACGAGGTAATGAATTTTAATTTCAATTCAGGAAATCATTCTATGTTATTTTGCCTTTTCACACGTCTTTGGCTACGATATTTGCACTTAGAAATCCACTGCATCGTCCATGATGATAATGTTAGTTACTGTAGTTCATTTCACTAATGTCAGTTTCTGTTTCATGCTTGGATGGTGCGAATAGAACCACATTCTGGAACTTCCTCACTATGTCCCCTACATTTCCCTGTTCTATAAAATTAGCGCTTGCAATAAGTTGTATATGCAAACGCTGCTATGAAACTTTTGTGGTGCGAGGTTCTAGGCCAGGGGTCTGAAAACTACGGTCTGTGGGAGAAGGTGCAGTCCGTTTTGACGTTCTGCCCTTTTGGTATTGATCGTAAATATTCTTTGTCTGCCTGTGGGATTTGGAAACCAAAAGGTCATAACAATTCGTCTCCAGACACGTCTTCACTGGTCAGTTCGAAGCGGGACTCGTCACTGGAGACAATTCTTATCCAGCAACGAGATTCCAGACTGAAGTCGCGTGTGAAGCCGACCCGGACAGCAGTGGGATATTAACTGGACTGTCGCCCAACCCACCGCACTGCCTGAGCCGGCCGTTGTGGCCGAGCGGTTCCAGGTGCTTCAGTCCGGAACCGCGCTGCTGCTGCGATCGCAGGTTCGAATCCCGCATCGGGCATGGATGTGTGTGCTGTCCTTAGGTTAGTTAGGTTTAAGTAGTTCTAAGTCTAGGGAAGTGATGACGTCAGATGTTAAGTCCCATAGTGCTTAGAGCCATTTGAACCATTTGAAACAATGCCTGACAACCAGGAGTGATTGTCTGGGGCACCATTTCTCCTCACAGAAGGGTCCCCCTGGCTGTCATTCGCGGCACACTTTGGGCATAGCGGTACGTCAACGACATTCTACACCCCGTTTTGTTGCCCTTCATGGCACGCCATCTTGGGATTTCATTTCAGCAAGAAAACTACGATCCGCACACGGCGAGATCTCCGACTGCTTGTAAATGGAATGACACCATTAATAAATATAGACTTCCATCAGAAATCGGTAGCTAAGGTAGAATATTCAAATTTTCTAGGTGTATGCATTGATGAGGGGTTGAACTGGAAAAAACACTCTGAAGATCTGCTGAAACGGTTGAGTTCAGCTACTTATGCTATTAGCGTCATTGCAAATTTTGGTGATATACATCTCAGTAAATTAGCGTACCATGCCTATTTTCATTCTCTGCTTTCTTATGGCATCATATTCTGGGGTAACTCATCACTGAGTAAAAGAGTGTTCATTACACACAAGCGTGTAATCAGAATAATTGCTGGAGCTCATCCAAGATCATCCTGTAGACACTTATTTAAAGAGCTAGGGATCTTCACTGTAGCCTCACATATATATATATTCACTTACGAAATTTGTTATTAACAATCCTAACGAATTCAGAAGTAATAGCAGTGTACATGGCTACAACACTAGGAGAAAGGATGATCTTCACTACTCAAGGTTAAATCTAACTTTGGCTCAGAAGGGGGTAAATTATGCTGCCACAAAAGTCTTTGGTCACTTAACTAATAGCATCAAAAGTCTGACAGATAGCCATATAGTATTTAAAAGGAAATTAAAAATTTCATAATGGCAACTCCTTCTACTCATTAGATGAATTTTTGGATTTGGTAAGTGGGTAATTTCCATAAGCCCCACAAAAAAATTAAAATATTAAGTGTCATGTAATATTTTGTGTAATGTAATATCTTGTATAGACACCTTCTATTAACCTGACACGTTCCACATCATTATGAAGTGCCGTATTCATTATCTATGGAACAAATACTAATCTAATCTAATCTGTCTTCGTGCTCGTCAAACGCTACCTTGGGCAACTGAGAATGTTTCGAGTATTATAGGCAGGACCTTTCAACAGGATTTTAACGATCTAACACGCCAATTGCACTGAATTTGGCGCGAAATCCCTCACGACGGTATCCAGCAACTCTATCAATCAACGCCAAGCCGAATAATTGCTTGCATAAGAGACAGACGCGGACCAACGCTTCATTAACTTGGTCAATTGCTGAATCTCTTCCTCTTGAATAAGTCATACAATTTTTCTGAAATTGTAATCATTTGTTTGTCTGTACATTTAGATCATATCTACTGATTTATGTACCATTCGGGTAATTTCTTGGTGGTGCGTCGTGTTTCGGTCTTAGAGGTTAAAAAAAACTCCCCCCGAACAGGCCATGAAGGCCCAACGGTACCGACCGGCCGCCGTATCATCCTCAGCCCATAGGTGTCACTGGATGCAGATATGGAGGGGCATGTGGTCAGCACACCGCTCTCCCGGCCGTATGCCAGTTTTCGAGACCGGAGCCACTACTTCTCAATCAAGTAGCTCCTCAGTTTGCCTCACAAGGCTGAGGGCACCCCGCTGGCCAACAGCGCTCGGTAGACCGGATGGTCACCCATCCAAGTGCTATCCCAGTTCGACAGCGCTTAACTGCGGTGATCTGACAGAAACCGGTGTTACCATCGTGGCAAGGCCGTTGGCGGTCTTTGAGATTATTTTTTTTTTAAATATATGACATTTCCGTCTCTATCGCACAGATTTTTATCAACATACGATATGTATCGACAAAAATACTTTGTGATCCAAACAGAAGTAAAAATTTTTATATTACCAACAGTATTGCGATAGCTACACCCCATTGACCATGTCACCATATAATGCGAATGTGCCAAGTCAGGCCGGGGAGATGTCATCTAACTGGACAGCTCATTACAGTCTGTTGCCCTCAGTCGTGAACGGGTTTCTCGCTTGACTAAGAGTTCGTTTGCCGTGGCGCCAGGAGGGGGAGACAGACAGTCCCATCGGCCTGGTCACCTTTTACCCCCACAAAGGATCCCCAGAACTCAATCTGATAGGAGTCTGAGTGGACCTGGGGCCATCGTGGGGGACTGCGACTGGGACAAATCCCCGCTTCCGCCCGGTATTCAACCCATGACATCCAGGGCGGAAGTCCAGCTAGGCCACCACAGCCACACACAGACTTAAGTATTGAGACGGAAATAAATTTTTAAATTACTAAGAGTACTACGATCTCTATATACCTGTGACGATTGTCAGCATTACATACATTAGTTTTTGTCAAATTGTCACAAAGAAAGCCCAAGTAGTAAACGGAACTTGTTGGAAGAGTCAAATGCGCCGTCAAATGATACGAGAAGTAAGCTGGCCATTTTTCGTTGAGTAAGACTTGTTATTTATCCATAGCCTGCAGTGACACATAACATACGTTATCTACATGTTAAAGCAGACTCTTCTGGCATCATAATAATCTGATGATTGGAAACCAAAAGGTCATAACAATTCGTCTCCAGACACTGTCTTCACTGGTCAGTTCGAAGCAGTCCCCCACGATGGCCCCAGGTCCACTCAGACTCCTGTCAGATTGAGTACTGGGGATCCTTTGTGGGGGTAAAAGGTGACCAGGGCGATGGGACTGTCTGTCTCCCCCTCCTGGCGCCACGGTAAACAGTGCTTTACAGATACGTAATTTTAGTAGAAATACCTTTGATATTGTGACGTTCGAACACAGTTTTAGTAGTCTGCTGCATGACACAGACTCACCGATTAAGTTTCTAGACGTAACGCTACAAAATGGTATGCGATGGACATCAAGTTGGTAGTAGGGAAGGCGAAAAGACGACTGTATTTTATTGGGAGAATTTTGGCGAAGTTGGGTCATCCGTAAAGAAGATAGCGTATGGAACACTACTTCGACCCATTCTTGAGTTCTGATAGTGTGTTTGAGTTCCCAGTAGGTCGGATTAAAGAAAGGCATCGAAGCAATTCAAAGGCCTGCTTCTAAATTTGTTATCACTAGGTTCGATCAGCAAACAAGTATTACGGAGACGCTTCATGAACTCAAATGCGAATCGCTGGAGGAAAGACGACAGTCTTTTCGCAAAGCACTACTAAGCAAATTTACAGAACCGGTACTTGAGGTCCATTAAGAAATGATTCTACTGCCGCCAACGCACATTTCGCCTAAGGACGACGAAGGTAGGAGAAACTAGGGCTCCTACTGAGCCTTATAGACAGTCGTTTTTCCCTGGGTCTACTAGCGAGTGGGATAGGAAAGGAAATGGCTAGTAGTGGTGTGAGCTACCTTCCGCCATGAACCGTACTTTGGCTTGCGGTGTATGTATGTAGATGTAGATGTACGTCCGCATACTAATACTGCCAGTTATCTCCACAATATGCAGGATTCCGTCCACGACCAGGAATCGTTGGCTCATCTACATCTTCATCTACAGGGTTACTCTGCAATTCACACTTCAGTGCCTGGCAGAGGGTTCATCGAGACATTTTCATACTACTTCTCAACCAGTCCACTCTCGAATGGCGCGTGGGAAAAAGGAACACCTAAACCTTTCCGTTCGAGCTCTGATTTCTCTTATTTTATTATGATGATCATTTCTCCCTACGTTGGTGGTGTCAACAAAATATTTTCGCATTCGGAAGAGAAAGTTGGTGACTGAAATTTCGCAAATAGATCTTGCCGCAAAGAAAACCGCCTTTGTTTCAGTGACTGCCACCCCAACTCGCGTATCATATCAGTGACACTCTCACCTCTATTGCACGATAACACGAAACGAGCTGCCCTTCTTTGCACTTTATCGATGTACTCCGTCAATCCTACACCGCGCAGCCAATATTCCAACAAAGGACGGACAAGTGTAATGTAGGCTGTCTCTTTAATGGGTTTGTCGCATCTTCTACGTGTTCTGCCAACAAAGCGCAGTCATTTTTTCACCTTCCTCACAGTATTACCTATGTGGTCTTCCCAATTTAAGGTGCTCGTGATTGTAATTCCCAGGTATTTAGTCGAATTGACAGCCCTTAGATTTGTGCGATTTATCGTATACCCAAAATTTATCGGATTTCCTTTAGTATCTATGTGGATGACCTCGCACTTTTCTTTGTTTAGTGCCAATTGCCACTTTCCGCACCATACAGAAATTCTCTCCAGATCATTTTGTAATTGGAATTGATCGTCTGATGATTTTACTAGACGATAAATTACAGCATTATCTGCAAACAATCTAAGGGGTTGCTCAGATTATCACCTGGATCGTTTATGTAAATCAGGAACAGCAGAGGGCGTATGACACCAATTCTGTTCTACTCGATGATTTACCGTCTACCAGTACGAACTGTGACCTCTCTGAGAGGAAATCACGAATACAGTCACACAACTGAGACGATACTCCATATGCACGCAATTTGATTAATAGTCGCTTGGGAGGAACGGTATCAAAATCCTTCTGGAAATCTAGGAATATCGAATCGATCGAGAACCCTTGTCGACAGCACTCATTACTTCATGGGAATGCTGCGTTGCACAAAATCGACATTTTATGAATCCGTGTTGGGTATGTATCAATAAGTCATTTTCTTCAAGGTGATTCATAATGTTCGAGTACAGTATACGCTCCAAAATCCTACTGCAAATTGAGGTCAGTGATATGGGTCTGTAATTCAATGGGTTACTCCTATTTCCTTTCTTGAATATTGGTGTGACCTGTGCTATTTTCCAGTCTTTAGGAACAGACCTTTCGTCAAGTGAGCGGTTGTATATGATTGCTAAGAAAGGCGCTATTGCGTCTGCTCACTCTGAAAGGCAAGCTACGTTCTCACTGTTATAAACTAACTTAAAATAGTCACCTTCAATGGCAACTTTCTGGCAACGTGCTTGTTTTACGACGGCCCTTCTCGCCTTGAATTCTTTCTAAATAAGGACACCTCTACTAGAGATACAACCCAAGCAGTTCATCAACGGCCATTCAGTTCCCTCCATACCTGCTAGGTGGTACACTGCGGACACCAGCCTCACTTTTCTTCTTAAAAGGCTGTCGGAAACGTGCTTTCTTGAGACCTCTCTACTTCACTGTCAAGGGTATGATTATGGTTTGTTGGATGGGAAAATATTCAGAGATATTATCAACTCGACAACCTCCGTTATGATAAAACATATAAAACCCTTAATGAAACGAAAAAGGTAGACTAACTATAGCGAAGGAAATACATAAATAGAAACAGAACTGTCAAATAATGTTACTTTACTTTCAATACAAGTAGATTTCGTGTCAACTTAATAAAATATTTTAAAATTTTATTTTTGCGGAGCTTCATAGCCTCAACGTGTTTTGTAGAATGAGATCATGGTCCACGTGGGATGTTTTTTTTTTTTTTTTTTTTTTTTTTAATGGGACTTAACTGCTAAGGTCGTCAGTCCCTAAGCTTACACACTGCTTAAGCTAAATTATCCTAAGGACAAACACACACACACACACACACACACACCCATGCCCGAGGGAGGACTCGAACCTCCACCGGGACCAGCCGCACAGTCCGTGACTGTAGCGCCTCAGACCGCTCGGCTAATCAAATGGCTCTGAGCACTATGGGACTTAACATCTGAGTTCATCAGTCCCCTAGAACTTAAAACAACTTAAACCTAACCAATTTGGGACATCACACCCATCCATGCCCGAGGCAGGATTCGAACCTGCGACCGTAGCGGTCGCGCGGTTCCAGACTGAAGCGCCTAGAACGGCTCGGCCACACCGGCCAGCTGCTCGGCTAATTCCGCGCGCCTGTATTCTTTCTATTGTACTTGAGGTAGACCACTTTTAATCGTAGGCCATTGAAAAAGAATACAGCCTACTTGGACCACGTTTTCATTCTCAGAACTTAATAAAATCAAATTTCGGCCGTGATTACGAAGGCCAACCCAGTACCGGAAACTTATTTACATTGTAGCGTATCCCCCTCTAGTCTGTGATTGCAAATTCAACTATTAAGTTGTTTATTACCTCCTCGCTCTCTACACTTCAGTGCCTAACTATTTTACAACCAAGCAACCTCGCCTAAGTCGGGTGAAATTGTTCGCTATTTCACCTTTGCTTCCGTCGGATGGTTGCTTGCTACCCAAGACTATACTCATTCACCACTTCCTCTTCGCTACACGCAAACACGCACTAGCGGCAAAACTACTCTCCGTTTCACCCCCCCCCCCCCCCCCCACCCCCTTGCGCACCACCGCCTTGGGCAATTATAAACTTCCCACTCTCTACCGTCTAGGTCCTAGAGACCGTGCGATCTTCACATTGGCAGGAAAATCCACAAGCTAAGATATCTGTGTTACAATGGCTACCTGTTATCGTGTTCCCAGGCGCCCTAAGTTCCTGTAATAAATTTTCTGGAATAGCCTAACATGTAGGCGAGCTCCTGTGGATCATCCCCCAAAAGTAGTCACGTGCAGAAAATGGACACGCTACCTCGTTTCCACTTCCCGTTGATCATCCATGCACTCTGGAATCGGCAGCTCCCCAGGTCTACACCATACATGTCTACGTCCAGGGCCTACTGTCATCGCTGAAGACGACAGAGTGCCATTCCATCCTCGAGCCAACTTTTCATGACACCACAGAGGCCATGCTTAGCTGTATCGTCGTGTCAGTGATGAGCTGGCTAGAGGCACACGAGATATTAACCCTACTGCGAGCGGAGGGTTCCCAACGGTCCGTTACGAAGAGCAGGTGCAAGATGTGACCGGATTCTCTTCCCGAATGATGTTCAATCAACCACCGCTGTCACACAATACGAGGTGCATTCAAGTTCTAAGGCCTCCGATTTTTTTTCTAATTAACTACTCACCCGAAATCGATGAAACTGGCGTTACTTCTCGACGTAATCGCCCTGCAGACGTACACATTTTTCACAACGCTGACGCCATGATTCCATGGAAGCGGCGAAGGCTTCTTTAGGAGTCTGTTTTGACCACTGGAAAATCGCTGAGGCAATAGCAGCACGGCTGGTGAATGTGCGGCCACGGAGAGTGTCTTTCATTGTTGGAAAAAGCCAAAAGTCACTAGGAGCCAGGTCAGATGAGTAGGGAGCATGAGGAATCACTTCAAAGTTGTTATCACGAAGAAACTGTTGCGTAACGTTAGATCCATGTGCGGGTGCGTTGTCTTGGTGAAACAGCACACCCGCAGCCCTTCCCGGACGTTTTTGTTGCAGTGCAGGAAGGAATTTGTTCTTCGAAACATTTTCGTAGGATGCACCTGTTACCATAGTGCCCTTTGGAACGCAATGGGTAAGGATTACGCCCTCGCTGTCCCAGAACATGGACACCATCATTTTTTCAGCACTGGCGGTTACCCGAAATTTTTTTGGTAGCAGTGAATCTGTGTGCTTCCATTGAGCTGACTGGTGATTTGTTTCTGGATTGAAAAATGGCATCCACGTCTCATCCATTGTCACAACCGACGAAAAGAAAGTGCCATTCATGCTGTCGTTGCGCGTCAACATTGCTTGGCAACATGCCACACGGGCAGCCATGTGGTCGTCCGTCAGCATTCTTGGCACCCACCTGGATGACACTTTTCACATTTTCAGATCGTCATGCAGGATTGTGTGCACAGAACCCACAGAAATGCCAACTTTGAAGGCGATCTGTTCACCAGTCATTCGGCGATCCCCCAAAACAATTATCTCCACTTTCTCGATCATGTCGTCAGACCGGCTTGTGCGAGCCCGAGGTTGTTTCGGTTTGTTGTCACACAATATTCTGCCTTCATTAAACTGTCGCACCCACGAACGCACTTTCGACACATCCATAACTCCATCACCACATGTCTCCTTCAACTGTCGATGAATTTCAATTGGTTTCACACCACGCAAATTCAGAAAACGAATGATTGCACGCTGTTCAAGTAAGGAAAACGTCGCCATTTTAAGTATTTAAAACAGTTCTCATTCTCGCCGCTGGCGGTAAAATTCCATCTACCGTACGGTGCTGCCATCTCTGGGACGTATTGACAATGAATGCGGCCTCATTTTAGAACAATGCGCATGTTTCTTTCTCTTTCCAGTCCAGAGCAAAAAAATCGGAGGCCTTAGAACTTGAATGCACCTCGCATGTCGACCTTGTGGTGGTTCAGTGCTATGAGGAGGTCCAGGATCTGCTCTACTGGTGTTGAAGTGTTCTGCAGACCTCAGATGAAAGGGGCGACACACCACCGACACACTGTGCCCAACATGTGCATCAATTCGCTGACATTTCCAACCGGCTTCTCGCAAGACCACAATGCGAACCCGTTCAATTGGCTAGAGATGTTCATCAGTAATATGTACTCGTCGGTGGGGCTTGGTTTTACCCTAGAATGAATGTTGTACACATTGTTCATCTCAGCACAGTTACTGCCAGCAGTCAACACAAAGGAGCCACAGACAGACCTCCTGAGCGGCCTCCGATCGCCGATGATCGCGACAAATGAATCATTGACACTACAACCTACCAGAATCGACATATTATACGCTAAAGATGGTGCAATTGGCTCTGAGCACTACTGGACTTAATATCTGAGGTCATCAGTCCCATAGAACTTAGAACTACTTAAACCTAACTAACCTAAGGACATCACACATATCCATACCCGAGGCAGGATTCGAACCTGCGACCGTAGCGGTCGAGCGGTTCCAGACTGAAACGCCTAGAAACTCTCGGCTACACCGGTCGGCATACCCTAAAGATGACAGCTCTTGAGGGTGTTGCATTTCCCCGGCTGTGCATTTGCCCTGCGCCCATATCTGCCACTCTGGAAATTTCCATCGAATGCTTCGCTTAATTGCGTGCCAGGCGTCAAGAAAGCGAAAATACCGTTTGTGTTGTGAGGGGCCACACCGCCACGCAGGCCGCAACACGCACGGCGCGTTCTCGGTCGGAGAAATACAGCTGTGGTAGCTCGTAAACATCAGGAGCCGGCCTCAGCACGCATTGTCTCTGCCTCCGTAGCGAACCTGCAACGACGTCGCTACACCGCATTGACTCGTGCCTCTGAAAGACTTCCTGCATCTGCTCGGTAAAACAAAGCTTTCTATTTGGACTGCTATGGCCTGCCGTCAACAGTGTTGCTAGAGTCTCATTATATGAAATCTGATAAAATTCTCGTTCATTTGTTACGTCAGGGTAGCATACCTTCTGTGTGAAATGATAGGTTATTTATTTCATTCACAGCTGCGGGAAGAGAGAGATTATCTGATAAAAGGTTTCGTCAATATCTATCGGTTTCAGAAGACTATTTCTTCAATGAAGACAGAAACTTGAGATGAAGTTTAATTTACACATCGAAACTAAAAGCTTTCAAAATTTATTCCTGGCCATTGTGGCACGGTGGTACAGCAATCTTACATTGTAATTAATATTGAAAAAAAAAACAGTCCTAGGTTGAAAAATGCTCATTATTGGCTCAAAGAAAACGCATTTTACTTGAGTGGTGCATCATAAGGTTATCCGGGAGTACAATGAAAAATGAGCTACTATGCTCAAAAGTGAAAACCAAAAACATAAATACATAAGACGTAAAAGACAAGAAAGAATGAATAAAATATTTTATAATTACTGCCAAAAAGCCTTCGTCAAATATGCCCAATATATCCGGCAAACGTACCAGAAGAACACCGTAGAAGATTATATGAAAACAACCAAGCATACACCTACTGCCGCGCGGGATTAGCCGAGCGGTCTCAGGCGGTGCAGTCATGGGCTGTGCGGCTGGTCCCGGAGGAGGTTCGAGTCCTCCCTCGGGCATGGTTGTGTGTGTTTGTCCTTAGGATAATTTAGGTTAAGTAGTGTGTAAGCTTAGGGACTGATGACCTTAGCAGTTAAGTCCCATAAGATTTCACACACATTTTTGAACACCTACCAATGAATAGTTAAAAAATGTAACTGTCGGTTTACCTCGTGCGATGTATGTTATCATTCGTAGCAGCGTAGAATAAGATCTCGCTCATAAACTGTAAACATTGTCCCATTACAAAGCGCCGAGAGCAGAACCGCGCTCTCACAGTAATAATTGTTCTACGTTCACATACTTTGAACCTCACGCCTCTGTTATTGGGCACTATACTGTAATAATATTTATACAATTTATTTCATACGTTATGTATTTGTACCTCGTCTATGAGAATTGCATTCTCTCTATTGTGGCTTTTTAATTCGTGGCTTCGTACTTGTGTTTGACGCCAACAAGTGCCAGTTATCCGTGCTAACGCCATCAGTCACTTCTGATTCTTTTATGATTCCGCCAATGTGCCTCCATTTCCATCGAATTTAGATATCGCCGTGTAGCCGTACCAATGAGTACATAAATTCCAGATATGCTCGAAAAAGCGCAGGATGTGTTTGACTATCGTCGTGCATCCGGTAGACGTCAGAATGAACGGGTCGTGCATCCGGTAGACGTCAGAATGAACACTTGTTGAGGATAAATGAAAAACTAATCCTAAATGTAATAGAAGGAAGTTTTCGGATTAAAAAGGGTGTAAGATAGTGAAGTAGTCTTTCGCTTCTGTTGTTCAATAAGTACATGGAAGAAACAATGATGAAAATAAGAGAACGATTCAAGAATGAAATTAAAATTCAAGGTGAAAGGATATAAATTATAAGATTCGTCGATGACATCCTCAGTGAAAATGAAGAAGAATTACAGAATCTGCTGAACGCAATGAACAGTCTAACGAGAACAGAATATGGATTGAGAGTATATCGATTAAAGACGAAAGTTATGAGAAGCAGCAGAAATGAGAACAGCGGGAAACGTCACGATTGATGGGCACGAAGTAGACGAAGATAAGGATTTCTGCTACATAGGCAGCAAAATAACCAGTGACGGCCGGAGGTGGAGGACATCAAAAAGAGACAAGCATTGACCAAGAGGATCCTATTAGTATCAAACATAGGAAGAAATTTCTGAGAATGTACGTTGGAGGACAGCCTTCTATGGCAGTGAAACATGATCTATGGGAAAACCAGAATAGAGCATAATCTGTACAGAATCTCTCTAGTGTCTCATCAGGTTCATACGGTTTGCAACTTGTATTCGACACCCTCTTACCTCAGTTTCTGTCATTTCATCTTTCGCACGGCGACTGAGCAGAGAAACCGTATTACAGTCATCCGCTGTGGAACAATTTTGGAACTCCACATTCATCATGTGAGCCTACTGTTTGTCATCCTCCGCTTCACTGCCACTGTGGTCGTTCAGTGACTAGATAGATGATTTTTCCTAGCGGCCACTGTGGTCGTTCAGTGACTAGATAGATGATTTTTCCTAGCGAAAATTTTACTTTTCTATTCATTGAAAATTTTTCACTCCGCTTACCTTATGCCCATTCAGGCTTCGCTCCGGTATTCTTCTTTTTTTTTTTCATTTTTTTTCTGGAAGACATTCACTTCACTTCTCTCTCTTTGCTTTCGCAGCACTACTATTTTATCACATCGGATCCTCTCCACCCCTCATAATATTGCTCGCCATATTCTTTCCTAAAGTGCGTTGATAGATACATTTGAATTGCTACATGACGTACACCCATTGTCAAAATGTAACTGTACGCGATGGAGACCGGTTTACGAGAACGAATATCTCCATTCGTTCCACAGTGCGCATGCATCTCAGAACCTCGCATCAGATTAACTGCCTGTCATCTCATCATAATGACAACACGAGATCTTACTTATCTACCCCAACAGTGACCATCCACAAAACAGAAACAATCTGTAATTCCTTCTCTGTTGCTGCTGTCTGCCTCTGGAACAATTTGCTCTGTTCTCTGCGAGTAGAGTTTTTTTATCATCTTCTTCTTCTTGCTCCCTCTTTTATCCTTTCTCTCATGTCCATTGCTGCTACCGCTCATAAATTAACTCTACCTGCCTATAATTTGTCTGTGTTGTTCTACTTCTTGTCAATGAGTATAAACTCTGCATATTTAATGCCTTATTTATGTCATAGTAATTCATTAATTTTCGGTTCTAGATTAGACTAGCGAACACGGCAATGCTTCGCAATTGCTAAATATGTCTAGGAACTGGATATACGCCCTAATCGTTTTGTCCTCTTTCTGTTTGTCCCTCTCCTCTCACCCTCTCTTCGTCCATCTCCTGCTCCTCTCCCTGTCTCTGACCATTACGTCCATCCCCCTCACTCCATCCATCTCCTCCTACGCATTCCTTCTTTCTATCCACCTCCCCCCTCTCTCTGTCCATCTTCTCTTCCCCCCCCCCCCCTTTCACTGACCTTGAGCCTTGTTTATTGTTATTGTAAATCAAGACGTAACTGAAAAGAGAAGTCGCTTAAAATATGTAGGTAAATCTCTTGAGCTCAGTCCGTACGGCATATGAGAGAGATCTCTCCAGTTGCTGGATCTGTGAGAGAATGGCAGCTTCAATGAGAGTATTTCGCATAGTTTTAAGCTGCGAACGGGTAGAAATACGAAGTTACACATAAATACAATTTTCCTGTTTTCTGTCAGAACGGACTGGTGGGAAGAAATCAAAACAGCACATTGTTGTGTATACAATTTCTGTGCAAAATTATATATAAATCAAAAGAATATAGATAGCCTATGTCCGACCAAATGTTTATTAGAGCATTGTGTAAAAATCTGAAGTAAATTGGTCAAAAACTTTTCGCGATTCTTGGTCAAGAACTTTTCAAGAAATAATGTCCGCAGCTCGTGGTCTTGCGGTAGTGTTCTCGCTTCACGCGCACGGGGTCCCGGGTTCGATTCCCGGCAGGGTTAGGCATTTTCTCTGCCTCGAGATGACTGGGTGTTGTTGTGTCGTCTTCATCATCATCATTCATCCCCATTACGGTCGGAGGAAGGCAATGGCAAACCACCTCCGCTAGGATCTTGCCTAGTACGGCGGTGGGGATCTCCTGCATCGTCCCCTACGCTCCCCGGAGTATGGGACATCATCATCATCACAGATATAGATGTGACATCTTCCCTCAATTAATGTAACGTAAAACCTGTAGAATACCTGATTGGGTGTAACAGAGGGTCTTATGATTCCAGGCTTTCTACGATAAATAAATAAAAAATACAACAATGTGATTGAACTCAGCATGTAAAATTAGTTTGGCACAGAATAGTGCGTATTACAGAGAAAATATTAGATTCACTCTTTTACAGTGAAAGAATTAAGACTCCTCTGGGCCAGTGAAGAACGCTCGTAATCCGTTGAACAAAGCAGAGGAAGGAGAACAGGCGATGAAGTACAGAAACCGTGACAACGAACATTTCTATTTACGGGTTTCCATGATTTTTGTCTTCTCGCTTCTCCCCTATGTGATTCTACTTACCCGCTACCATCGGATAGAGTCGTCAGCTACCAACAGTTTCCATTTCATCCACGACTAAAGCTCTATCCACCTATCTGTCTCGGCTAAGCTAACCACGTGTACGCCTCATGCTGTATTCAACGGCGCATTCCGACAGATTGCTGCTTCATCAGGTCGCAACTCGGGTCACGCTCTTGCGGCTGAATTTGCTCTCCGTTAGAGGCGATCTCTATTCGTCAGATAGCTTTGCGTGTCGACAGACAAAGTGTCGCTGGCGTAGTTCATCTACGTGATTTTACTTTGGTATTCACAAAGCAAAGTATTCTCATAGTCACATGTTTATCATGCTGTGAAGAGCAAGACAGTGTTCAAAAAGGAGCAGTAAAATATGAAAATAAGGTCGACGTTACATCTGGTACAAAGTAACATCAGTAATAACAGTGGTAGTATAGAATCAATAGTAGTAGCGATAACTGTAGTACTGTGAAACAAATTGTTAGTGTTTATCCTGTCATATGGGTTCTTCTTTTCCCATGGTTTGGAAAACGTACAGCGTTGTGAGCGCATTATTGTAACAAATATAGACACATTGGCAATACCCATCACAATACTGCTGGTTTATATTCTTAACATCGTCAACAAGATGAAAAGATTGAAAGAAAATGTACCGTGAGTTAATATAATTTATTCATATCGTTAAGGGAGACGAAAATGTAATTGTGATACGGGACTGCAGAATAGTAGGAAAAGAGAAAGAACAACACTTAGTAGGAGAACGTGAACTGGTGAAAGGAATGGCAGAGGAAACAGCCTGGTAGGATTCTGCGCAGAGCACAATTAAAACACAGCTAACACTTGTTTCGGGAAGCATAAAGGAAGGTTTGTTACGTGGGAGAAACCTGGAGACATTGTTCTGGTACATAAAGATTATATAACGATAGGACACAGATCTGAAAACCAGATCTTAAAACGTGAAACATTTCGAGAGGAAAATTTGGATTCTGGCAATAATTTATTGGTTATAAACTGAAGAAATTGCAGAAAAATGGGAAAGTAAGGAAATGGGACGCGGATAAATTAAAAGAACCAATGGTTCAGAGTGAAAGGGAGCATTACGCAATGACTAGCGGAAACAGGAGAAAGAAATATAGTAGAAGACAAACAGGTAGCTTTGAGAGATAGAAAATAATGTCATCGGAGGATGAAACAGGCAAAGAGAGAAGGTCCAGTAGAAATCCTTAGATTACACACGAAATATTGAGTTTAACTGACGAAAGGAAAAAACACAAAAACATGGCAAGTGAAGCAAGCAAAAAGAAGCACAGTCAACTAAAAACTAAGGTTGAGAGGTAATGCAAACTGGCAAAGCTGCAATGGCTAGAGGAGAAATGTGAATCTATAGAAGCATGCATACAAAATAGAGAAACCTTTGTAGGAAAGAGAAACACCTGTGTGCATATCAAGAGCTCAGACGGTAAGCCTCCAGAGAAAATCTACTTTCAAAATTTCAAGAACCCGTTTTAGTTTATGAATCTGGTGATATACTACAGACGCACTGCTCCCGTAAGGATCGCAAGGACAAGATTATACCAATTACAGTGCTCACAGAAACGTACTTCTCGAGATCTATCAGTAGATTGAATGGGAAGAAACCATAATAACTGTTACATTGCGAAGTAGCCACTACCATGCACTTAAAGTGGTCTTCAGAGTATGAATGGAGATGCAGATAGACACTCCCGACGAAAGGTTTGTTGATTGTACAACAGGCGTCTGATCTGCGGAAGTTAACCACAAGGTCAGTTAACTCAGCTGACAAACTTGCAGAGCCTGAAGTGACATGGCCCTATGAACCTAGCCTGATGGTGTTAACTATAAACCCGAAGGCACAAATCAGTTAGAGCAAAGTGAAGTCGTGTGGCATGAGTGGATGGGAGATCCCAAAGGGTAGGTTCAGCCGCCTAATTGAAAAGGATTTGGCTTTACTCTGTGCCCGCGGACACCGTTCGTTTGCAAAGTATGGGAGCTGAGTGCGTAAGTGCGTATGTTATGTATAGATGATCGTAATTTTGTGCGTGTTGTGTAGCATCGTATTCGTGTTGAAGATGATGAGAAAAGGAACAGGATGAAACCCGATACCGCACAAGTGCACCATGGCGGTCGACGAATTTAGCGTCATCAACTTACGGACGATTACTCAACAGTGTCACATGTCCTTACTCACGATACACTGCGAAGAGGACTAGAATTTGATCCAAGACATTGGTGCAAACCAATGATCAGGTACTTTACACCAGCACCCCTCATCATCCCTCTACTGTAAAGGCAAAGGGGAAATTTGTTAACAGTACGCGGCGTCCTCGGACGGTCACCTTTCCAAATACTGGCCACGCCCGATGATACTTAACCTCCGGGAGCTGGCGAGGACCCGTGCATCCACTTCTATACTGACGTTGACATCAGAATTGGGTTCCAATAAATTATCCTTCTTACCGACCAACACGTTAAGGAAATTAAGACACAAAGGTATTACAAACATGAGCTGCGAGTGGGCATTGACTTAAATCAATGGGGGAAGTTGAAAATTTGTGCCAGACAGGGATCGAACCAGGGTGTCTTGCTAACTGGGCAGACGCGCTGACCACTGCGCCACCTGGACACGGCAGTCATCGCAACTTCACGGACTACCCTAGCACGCTTCCTGCCAGAACCAAATTCTCAACTTATCCACACGCTACTAATATAATGCCCTTTCCCAATTTGAAACGTCCCCTTTGAATAATTCTTACAAGACTGTGCTTAACCTGACACAAAATATTTTTAGCGCAACGCAATCTGACTATCAAAGATCCCTGCAAAAGAATGGCCCTGACTAACATTAAACTATACCTTTCACAAATCACTTGCCTCACAAAAATCTTCCCTGCTCAAGCTACTGCAATACAGCGAGCGCCACTACTGCCAGCTAAATAAAAGATTCAAACTACTGAAGGCACTAACTACTGATAGGGATAGTTAGCAAATGAAAGATATTAATAGAGAACAAACAATGTATTTACCTTAATATCATCACAAGTCATAATATATATATCAGTTCATGACAAATTAGAAACCTCCGCCATCTCTCTCCCCACATCCACCACTGCTGGCGGCTCACCTCCAACTGCGCAACGCTACGCGCTGTTCACAGCCAGCTGCCTCTGCCCAACTGCACACTACCCACAGCATAGCCAGTGATTGTCATACAGAGGTGGCGTTACCAATAAAAAACCTAAACAGCCTACTTACATAGAGAAAACATAAACAGCCTACTTACATAGAGAAAACATAAACAGCCTACTTACATAGAGAAAACATAGACAGCCTACTTACATAAAGAAAACATAAACAGCCTACTTACATAGAGAAAACATAAACAGCCTACTTACATAGCCCCCATGCTCCCCACAAAAATTTTTACAAATGGTGTTGGGCACTGGCCAATACAGATTTGAAAAAAATTTTTCACTATTACAGTAACAAAGATATAAAATGCACACACTTATTAATATTATGTTGGCCAAAAGATCAAAATTTCTCACAGTCCATAAAGACAGTCCACATTGTTCATCACAGTAAAAATGCAGAGTTTTTCTCAAAGTCCAAGCAGTAAAAGAAAATGCACATAGAAGTAGTGGATTTCCATGCAGTCTTGAAGAAGTAGTGTTGTCCTTCCAACGGAAAGACAGTGCTGACTCTTGACATGCTGACAGGTAATGGGCCACAATGGAGCAAACCCACAGCAGAGTCATTCGAAGTTTTGAAGAGTATTGGTAGGTAAGTCATCACAGAGCGGACCCACTGTAGTCCTGGTAGAGAGTATGGTATTGGTGGGCCACCAGAGGTGCAGACCCACTGGAGTCCTTGTAGAAATAATGGTATTGATGGATCATCAAAGATGTAGACCCACTGTAGTCCTTGAAGAGATGGCCAGCAGCCATCTGTTGTGACTGTGCAGGTGCACAATCACCATTGAAGAGTCTTGCGGATAATATAGCAAGTCCATAAACCACCACTTGTGCACTCAAAAAGTTTTTGAAATTGTCCTTAGAACCAGCAATGCTGTTATCCAGTCCCTTGCTGAGTTATTAACACACGTGCAAACACTAACAGTCCCTACTTCTCACATATTGTCCACATACTATGACCAACAGAAACGTGTGCAGTGAAATGTAACTAACAAGTTAATAATGTCATGAACTGGTGACAATTACAATTTTATAACATAAGAATACAATTACAAAGGTACAAAATACATCATTAAAAACATAATAATACAGATAACATTTGTAGTACAGGCTTTACAAAAGAATAGAAATAAACATATACATCAGTGTTACAAAAATAGTGACATAAGTACATACATAAAATAATGAGAAACATTAATTTCACACATGAACATTGAAACAGAACAGAATTGTAAACAACTTTACAAAGAAAATAACATATTATTAATGCAACTTATATTTGAGGATAACAGTATTCCTCCTCATAGTGAATATAGATTAGTATTAGAAGAGAAAAAAATTCTATGAAACAGTACACAGAGACAGGAAGAAAACAAATACTCAAGGGTACACAAACACATAGTGGGATAACACCAATAGGAAAGGACAGGGTTCGTTTTCAGTGTAACATGTGGTACTGCAGTCCAACCCAAAACTTCATATATCTTTCCTCTTATTTCATCCTTTGTTTCCACCAAAAATTTCTATCTAAGCATGCTTTCTGTGTTTATATGTTCACACCTTTCTTACCTCATTTTTATTTTCCATTATCTTACCTCATCATTTATTTCCAAGAAAATCCTACCTAAAATACCTTTTTTTTTTTTTTTTTGGGCAAACCATTTTCTTATAGCGTCTAAATGCATTTCTTCCAATCCATCATAGTTAGTTTCTTATATAGTCTACCCCTCTTAAGCTAACTTAAATCTACTGAGCTCAGCTGCTAAACTAAGGGACGAGGCAATGCAGCATCACATAACAAATCAACACAAACAGCAATGCAAAAAATGCAAATTGGCAAAGCTAGCAGCATAAATGAGCAAAAGTCAAATTCAATAACACTGCCTGGCAAACAGCAGCAACTTATACCTAAACATGACATAGCGCAAGCAGAAAAAATATTACACTAAAATGGCCATGTCTAATACCTATGTCACATCTTAACATTAGAGTGATGCATCACAATTTATTCTACAAAAGAAATTACCAAGTACTTGAAAAGAAAATTATAGATGCAGTTACTGGTATTAGTCCCTTCTTATTGTTCTCTCCATTCCAAGTGCTCCTTTTTTAAAGAATGTGGATCATAAAATAATTATTTAATAGATCTGTTGACAGAAAGTGTTCACATTAGCAAATGCATTTCATTTTATAAAAGCAATGCTGCAACACAGCTGGAAACCAGATATCAAATGAAATAAGCAACTATGAAAAGCAAAGCATAAAAATATCATTCAGTAGTCATGTGACATTTCATAAGTTAGTAGAAATTCTCTCAACTCTCATAGAAAGACGCTTGTCATAATCAGGTGTGCAGATGTACGAATATTTCCCATCAATTCATAAGCATTTCAGTAATTAGCACAAAGTGCGAGTAATCATATGTTTTCAAGTAACGAGGGTGTCGCATTAGCGATGAAAGGCACACCCTAATGGCTTGTTCTCCAGGTGTTTGACACGTCCCACGTCCCCTTTTTTTTTCTACCTGTGCCGCTGAAAAGGGCTCGCAATAATGGCTTTTTCTCCAGGCGTCTGACACAGCTGGGTGCCCGCGACGCATTACGTGCAGGTGGTCACTTAACTTTCGTACGGAAATATTTACGACAGGAGATTCTGCTACCGTTGCAGTCTCATTTAAAAATATTTCACAGGTCAAGAATTAGCGTTGCAAATCTGTAGAAACAAAATGCTATTGATATAACAGTGTCCAAAAAAAATTTTCGTCTGCATTGTAATACATTCACGAATATACACACACATTTCATAACTCTTAAAGTACGTTTCTTGGTTTCCAACATCCTTTTCATAAATCAGAGTCCCTAAACACTACTCATTATTCCTTACCTCATTATACATATACATATTCGTCGACACTTCTTCAATATTTCATCATGAGAAATACGTAGCATAATAAACATTCCTCAACAACATAATACACATCGTCGTCGTAATAATAACATCATAACACCTCAGTCAAATCTCAAAATCGTCGTAACTTCCTCCAATAATTTCTGAGCCTAAAAAAATTCTCTGCTCATTTCAATAGTGTCATCTACCTCAAACGTACTTTAAAATCATGCTCCCTTACGAAATACGTCATTCAAAGCTCTCATAGTATCACAATGATTCCGAAAAATATGAGCGTTTCTCAAAGTACAGACAAAATACAGTTTCATAAGTGTGAAGTTACCCAACTGTGTATTGCGTAAACATGTGTCACTGATGTAATAAAAAGAATGTTTATCTCTCAGTTAAATGATCAGATAGCTGTGTAATTTGTGTGTTAGAGAAATATGGTACCGATGTGTAAAGTTGTATAAGCAAATACCATATTAGCTAGGGTTCCTTGTGGTTGCCACACACATGGTACACAAAGTAAGTGTGTACCCCCCTGAGGATTAATGTAATTATACCCTCAGGTGTTACAGATTACAGCAATGAAATGAAATGTATCACTGAAAACTTTCTTTGTAATTCAAAAATCTTTAAAAATAAATGTTTTAAGTACAAAATTAATCACTGAAATGCGTGTCCTGTAGCGCTAAATGTGCATATTGTTGTAAGATAATCTCTGTGAAAGTGTCGTAGTTATTTTCCTCCAAAAGCTAAGTTCTGCAGAAGCCAATGTACTTACCTCATGATAAACAAAAGTGAAATGCTTTGCGTAGAGATATCTTAGTTATTACGCTTATTGTTGTGATGATGAAAGTACTGTGCTGTAACGTATTGTTGTGCTATGGAAAAGGCTGTCTCCTTGTAGCTATACCACAAAAGTTACTAATAAAACATGTTTTGATTTCCAGAAGAATTCAGAAAACTGTGCAGATATAAAACAGATTCACCGCAAAAGCAACATTGTAAATTGTCACTCATTAGTAGCGTCGTGATAAAAATCGTGTAGCTGTCACATAAACTAACCTCTGTGTCATCTGGTATCTCTCAGAAAGTACTTTAAATCCGGAATGTATTTTCAAGTAAACCAAAATGTTGCATTAAAATCTCATTAGCAGTACTGGTAAATGTTCTAATCGTACAACTAACAAGCAAGAATGTACACACACAATTACACTGTGTCGTCTGTTCGCAATAACAATGCATTCGTAATTTCTGTTTAAATAATTTCTCTTGGTTCTTGGCTGGATATTGAACTTCAAACATTGTTGCATGGTAACAGTTTCTAAAGCATACTAGTAACGTGAAGTGAAACGTTTTATGGCAAAGACAAAGTTAAAAGGCAGATTATCTGTCAATAAATGGTTTTACATGAGAAATGTGGTGTAAACCTTTACTCTTCCTAGTACGCAGAGTTTCAACTCGAATGCAATTGTCAGGCGGTATACGTCGGTAAAGAATACTGGAGTTTTTCTCAAGGTTAGCGTCTATGTTATTTTTCTCTGAGCCACCTGGCGCACGCGGCTGCCTGCTGTGCGAGTCATTGTCTGTCTCTTTGTTGGCGCGCGTCGTTATTGGGATTAGGAGACCTAACTTCTACAAATTCGCCTTGCCGAGAGGGCCCTGCTCTGTTTGAATCCCGCCAGTTCTGATGCAATTGACGTCTGTCGTTATGATCATATCGTCTGTCGTCATTTCGGTAGAATCCGTAGTTTCTTCGTTGTCGGTCACGTGGTGGAGAATTTCTCCCTGAATCGTAACTGTGCGCCGAACTGTTGCGTCTGAAGTTATTCTGCCTCCCTTGATAATATTTATTTTGGTTCCCATATTGTCTGTTTCTCTTATTGTCTCTGTGATAGTCACTACCGCGGAGAGGTGATCTTTCCCTGTAATTATTACTACTCTGCCAACGGTTGTCATACGGGTGGTGTCTGTTTTGGTCACGATTTGTGTTGTGAGAATAGCCTTGTCGTGTCAAGTTGTTACTTCTTTCATCATGGAATTGTGACAGATGTGACCTGTAATTGTTGTGCTCCTGTTTCCGCGTTCCCCGATTGTCAGTGTCAATTTCCAATTCTTGTAACAGACCCTGAAATGCTTCAATGTCATCTTTGCAACGTCCTGCTAAAATAATATGTCGTAAATGTTCAGGCAATTTGAGTAAGCAAATGCGGATGAGTTCTGAGGGGCTGTATGGGTTTGACAGGTACTGATTCTTGTGCAACATGTCTTCAAAATATTTGACAAGACTGGAAAATTCAGATTGTTCAAAGTGTTTCATCATCATGATGCTATGTTTTACACGGTCTTGTGTCGCTTGAGACCAATACGCTGAGAGGAAGGCATGGTAAAATTCTCCTTCACTGTGGCAATCGTGAATGACCGATCGCATTCTTACAGCTGGTTCATTCTCTAAATAGCCACACATGAATTCTAATCTGTGTTCTAACGACCAGTTGGGAGGAAAACAATGAGAGAATTGATGGAGCCATGCTTGTGGATGAATGTCGTTGCCAGAATTCTTAAATGTTTTGAATTTACGTGTAGTAATGAACAGCTTATAGTCAAAATCATCATGTCGGCGAGTAGCATATCGGTCATTGTTACGTCGTGTCGGCGGTTCCATATCGAAATTCGGTGCACATTGCCAGTTTCTTTCATAACTTACGAAATGCCCTGTGTTATTATTTTGCGTCTTTTCCGTATTTCTAAGTCCCTCTTCCCGTGTTGGAGCGCGAGTGTCCTCTGAAATACGTAATTCTTGTATTACCTGTGTCAGCTGATCTTGTACTTCCCGGATTTCTCTTTGGTGTTGTGTATTAATTTGATTCTGATTTTGTTTGAATTTTCTTATTTGTTCATACTCTTCTGTGTCAGTGAAGGCTACGGGTCTTGTGTCATTCAGATCATCATCTACCTTTGTAGATAAGTTAGTGACCTGATCCGAAAGTTCGGCTACTTTCTCCGATAGTGTACTTATTTCTTCAGTGTGTTTTTCTGAACCAAGTTTCAGAGTATCTACTGTGTCCTTAAAGTTTTCCTGAGTTTTTGCAAGTTGCGTAACCGAATCGGTAAATGCAACTGAGTCAAATTTAGCTTGCAAGGTCTCATGATTTTCATGAACAATAATTTGCAGTTCTTTTATGGCTGCTTCGTGATTCTGTAATGCATTTTCATGCCGCAAAAAAATAGGTTGAAAATGCTCACAAATTTGTGTTTTTACGTCATTACAGACTTTTTGACATTTCGATTCAATGTTATGTAACTCAGTAGTTAAATCTTCACGTGTTTGTTCAAGTGTTTGTTCCAATGAGTCTAACTTTTTGAGATTTTGTTCCACTGTGTCTAACTGTTGCTGTGTTTGTCTCTGATTTTGTTCCATTTGTTGCATTAATTGCAATAATAATGTATTAGTGTCTGGAATCTGTTTCTCTACGCTTTTCGGCAGTGCATTTGCACCGACAACATTCACATTTTGACAAGCAGAAAATGTGTCTTGACTTATTTGAGAAAACGGTGATGACCCAAAACCTGAATCTACAGTATTTGCGAAATTGTGTCCTGTCATTTCGGATTCCTGAGGCGAGCTGTTGCCGACCGATCGATCGATAATGCTTCCCTCTTCACTAATTGTTTCACTGTCCACGCCATTGTTTGCCGCCTGCTCCATTTCCCTATGAACAGTTACCAAATTACTACTTTGAACATCAGTTAATTCATTACTCGGTGGCGCTAACACACTGCTTTCATTTTCACTGTCATTTCCCAGTTTACTTTGGAGCCTAGTATTACGTTTTTCACACGCCATTATTGTCACAGTATTTCACACGACAACACAGAAAAACACAATTTGAAGATCAAAAATAAGAGAACACATTAACATAACACTGAAAATAATATCTAGTTAATTGCAGCTGCGAAATACTTGGTGCAAATCTACATGCATGCCACAACTGTTTTACTGTACAACAATGAAAGACTGCAACTACAAAGGAGATTTTCTCTACAATTACGCGCTAGCAATAAACAAAATCTACACTAATTACACAAACTACAAGAAAAAATCAGAAGATTCCAGTGAGGTATCCTCGGCTAAGGGTCGACATATGAAACGTCCCCTTTGAACAATTATACACGACTGTGCTTAAACTGACATAAAATATTTTTAGCGCAACGCAATCTGACTATCAAAGATCCCTGCAAAAGAATGGCCCTGACTAACATTAAACTATACCTTTCACAAATCACTTGCCTCACAAAAATCTTCCCTGCTCAAGCTACTGCAATACAGCGAGCGCCACTACTGCCAGCTAAATAAAAGATTCAAACTACTGAAGGCACTAACTACTGATAGGGATAGTTAGCAAATGAAAGATATTAATAGAGAACAAACAATGTATTTACCTTAATATCATCACAAGTCATAATATATATATCAGTTCATGACAAATTAGAAACCTCCGCCATCTCTCTCCCCACATCCACCACTGCTGGCGGCTCACCTCCAACTGCGCAACGCTACGCGCTGTTCACAGCCAGCTGCCTCTGCCCAACACTACAATGGCAGACAACAATGCACACTACCCACAGCATAGCCAGTGATTGTCATACAGAGGTGGCGTTACCAATAAAAAACCTAAACAGCCTACTTACATAGAGAAAACATAAACAGCCTACTTACATAGAGAAAACATAAACAGCCTACTTACATAGAGAAAACATAGACAGCCTACTTACATAAAGAAAACATAAACAGCCTACTTACATAGAGAAAACATAAACAGCCTACTTACAAATTATCCTCATTATTCGCGGCATTTCGCAGATTCCCGTAAGAGTTCGAGCCTGTTGTGCATCTGCACTAAGGAAATGATTTGCGACAGAGTCGCAACAAACATCAAAGTAATCCGTGAAAGACTCTTTATTTCCTCAATTTATGGACGACATAATTTTCGTCTATGATGGTCATCTTAAAGACCTGATAAATAATAAGACGGAGACATCTTCGCATACAAAGTTTACCAAACTTACAAAGTAAGGCATTCAAAAATCAATTTATACATAAATGACACATGTCCATACTAGAGTACAAACAGTTTGTTAATCACTTTGAGTCAATACAAAAAATGGTTCAAATGGCTCTGAGCACTGTGGGACTTAACTTCTGAGGTCATCAGTCCCCTAGAACTTAGAACTACTTAAACCTAACTAACCTAAGGACATCACACACATCCATGCCCGAGGCAGGATTCGAACCTGTGACTGTAGCGGTCGCGCGGTTCCAGACTGTAGCGTCTAGAACCGCTCGGCCACCCCGGCCGTGTGAGTCAATACTCTTAAAGTAGTAAGGGAGTTTTGCTATTTGGGGAGCAAAATAACTGGTGATGGTCGAAGTAGAGAGGATATAAAATGTAGACTGGCAATGGCAAGGAAAGCGTTTCTGAAGAAGAGAAATTTGTATGGCGTGTAGCCAGGTATGGAAGTGAATCGTGGACGATAAATAGTTTGGACAAGAAGAGAATAGAAGCTATCGAAATGTGGTGCTACAGAAGAATGCTGAAGATTAGATGGGTAGATCACATAACTAATGAGGAGGTATTGAATAGAATTGGGAAGAAGAGGAGTTTGTGGCACAACTTGACAAGGAGAAGGGACCGGTTGGTAAGACATGTTCTGAGGCATCAAGGGATCACAAATTTAGCATTGGAGGGCAGCGTGGAGGGAAAAATCATAGAGGGAGACCAAGAGATGAATACACTAAGCAGATTCAGAAGGATGTAGGTGGCAGTAAGTACTGGGAGATGAAGAAGCTTGCACAGGATAGAGTAGCACGGAGAGCTGCATCAATCCAGTCTCAGGACTGAAGATCACAACAACAACAACAACAACAACAACAACAACAACATTTAGTCAATATTTGTAATTATGGTGCGGTCACAATGTCATAAGCTAAAAAGGCTTTGTCGTTAGATGTGAAAGTATAAGTACCACATACAGACTATTTAACAGTCATGCAACATTTTAAAAAAGAAAAAAAAAACAACAAAGAATGGGAGAAAGTCATCAATCTACATATCTGACGTTAGTCATCTTTAGTTTGGTGGCGCTAGTTATTTACGGTGTGTTTTATTCCAGCATTTCTTCTGATTTCTGGTTAGCCTAGACCCACCAACTAGGTTTTACGGGCAATTCACACTGGCCGTCACGTCACGTCACGTCGAAAAATTCTGCTGTGCATTTCAAATGCGGCCACTCATACTGGCCGTCACGTCAAGTCACGTCCTGTCACCTCACGGCAACGTCAAGGTTGCTCAGGAAGAAAGCTGTGACGGCTGACTTCATCGTTCTTTGTTGATCATGTGGCTCCCAAGCTCATTTCTTCCATATTCACAGCCATGCGCACATGTCGTCATGCTTTTCATGTTTGATATCAGTTTGTTGTTCGTTGCTTTTGTTATTTGTTATAATTTTTTTCGTTTCGTTTATTTAGTTAAAATTCATTATTTTGTAATGAATGCCGAAATATTAATTGAAGCAGTGAGGCAGCAGTCTCAATTGTATGACATGAGCGTAGTAAATTACTTGCGCTTTACTTCATTTATAAAGTGGATTTTTATGCAGATCGGTGCCGTATTTAGCACTTTAAAATGAAATGGATTGCAATACGGCTGCAACTTGAAGTGAGAAAAGTTCTGTGGGTAGAATCAGATTGATTAGTAAGTGGAATTTATTTGTATGTTGTGTGTTTGTTGTCAGGCATTCGTAAGGTTTCATGAAGAAATGGTACTGCAACACCCGCAATTTTTTTTTTTTTTTTGTGAAGTATACATCAAGTAATGTATTAAATTTGTTTGTTTAAATATTTGTTTGTGGCAGGCTTATTGATTGTTAAAAAGCTCTATGGATTTGTGTGAAACAGTTGTGCAAGCATCAGTGGTCAGTATTTGTATGGTTTCACTAGCTAATCACAGTACAAATAAGGCATCTGAACTATTAAATGCCAAATACGAGAGGCAACGAAAACCTTTAAGTATTGGGTAGAAAAATATTAAGTGAGATATGATTGTTGAACAAAGATTTGCACTGGACTGGCAACTGAACTTACACAAAGCAACTTTTCATAGGGTGTGATGGCAGCTCGTAACATTGTGTTCCTTTTTGCAATTCTGTGCGCTGTTTGACATAACAGTTGAAAAAATGGGTGTTTCGATTTTCTAAAATATTTGTAAAATGTTGGTTCCTCTTCATCTACATCTACATCTACATTTATATTCCGCAAGCCACCCAACGGTGTGTGGCGGAGGCCACTTTACGTGCCACTGTCATTACCTCCCTTTCCTGTTCCAGTCGCGTATGGTTCGCGGAAAGAACGACTACCTGAAAGCCTCCGTGCGCGATCGAATCTCTCTAATTTTACATTCGTGATCTCCTCGGGAGGTATAAGTCGGGAGAAGCAATAAATTCGATACCTCATCCAGAAACGCACCCTCTCGAAACCTGGACAGCAAGCTACACCGCGATGCAGAGCGCCTCCCTTGCAGAGTCTGCCACCTGAGTTTGCTAAACATCTCCGTAACGCTGTCACGCTTACCAAATAACCCTGTGAAGAAACGCGCCGCTCTTCTTTGGATCTTCTCTATCTCCTCTGTCAACCCGACCTGTTACGGATCCCACACTGATGAGCAATACTCAAGTATAGGTCGGACGAGTGTTTTGTAAGCCACCAGCTTTGTTGATGGACTACATTTTCTAAGGACTCTCCCAATGAATCTCAACCTGGCACCCGCCTTACCAACAATTAATTTTATATGATCATTCCACTTCAAATCGTTTCGTACGCATGCTCCCAGACATTATACAGAAGTAACTGCTACCAGTGATTTTTCCGCTATCATATAATCATACAATAAAGGATCCTTCTTTCTATGTATTCGCAATACATTACATTTGTCTATGTTAAGGGTCAGTTGCCACTCCCTGCACCAAGTGTCTATCCGCTGCAGATCTTCCTGCATTTCGCTACAATTTTCTAATGCTGCTCCCTCTACAACGCGTGAAATTATCATTTTGTACGAGTTAATATCATTTCTTGGACCCACATTCTTTTTTGCGTCGTTTCGCACTTCAGACTTACTCCTCTAATATACAAGCTATCCCTGTAAGCTGCAAACCATTTAAGTCCCGAAGGTGTAAATTTCACAGAAATCTGACTCCAGTATCCGCGTACATAAGCTATCGCGTTACGTATGTGGACTTCACTCGTAAAAACAGTTGAGAATCATCTTGCGAAGACCGCAATTCCAGGGAAAAACCAGTTGAGGACTTCGAGAACGTGAGTGGAGATCACGTGAACTGAATTGGCTTGACGTGTCATGTCGTGCGCACAGTGTGAATACGGTCTGACGTGACGGAGCCGTGATGTGACAGTGCCGTGGCGAACAGTGTGAAATGGCCTTTAAATCTGCATTGCACTGCGATGCAGAAATCTCACATTTCATTTGTGCCTTGGAAATGTCGGGGTGCTCACTCGTTGATGTTGGCAGTTGTCGAGGACGTTGTCCGACTGAAAGCCCGTAAGTTACTTGTTATGATATGCAAATGATTAGCTTTTCAGGGCATACACACAAGGTTGGCGCCGGTGGCGACACCTACAGCGTGCTGACATGAGGAAAGTTTCCAACCGATTTCTCATACACAAACAGCAGTTGACCGGCGTTGCCTGGTGAAACGTTGTTGTGATGCCAAGTGTAAGGAGGGGACATGCGTACCATCACGTTTCCGACTTTGATAAAGGTCGGATTGTAGCCTATCACGATTGCGGTTTATCGTATCGCAACATTGCCGCTCGCGTTGGTCGAGATCCAATGACTGTTAGCAGAATATGGAATCGGTGGGTTCAGGAGGGTAACACGGAACGCCGTGCTGGACCCCAGCAGCCTCGTCGAGATGACAGGCATCTTATCCGCATGGCTGTAACGGATCGTGCAGCCACGTCTCGATCCCTGAGTCAACAGATGGAGACGTTTGCAAGACAACAACCATCTGTACGAACAGTTCGACGACGTTTGTAGCAGCATGGACTATCAGCTCGGAGACCATGGCTGCGGTTACCCTTGACGCTGCATCACAGACAGGAGCGCCTGCTATGGTGTACTCAACGACGAACTTGGGTGCACGAATGGCAAAACGTCATTTTTTCGGATGAATACAGGTTCTGTAAGCAGTATCATGATGGTCGCATCCGTGTTTGGCGACATCGCGGTGGACGCACATTGGAAGCGTGTACTCGTCATTGCCATACTGGCGTATCACCCGGCGTGATGGTATGGGCCGCCATTGGTTACACGTCTCGGTCACCTCTTGTTCACATTAACGGCACTTTGAACAGTGGACGTTACATTTCAGATGTGTTTACGACCCGTGGCTCTACCCCTCATTCTATCCCCGCGTAACCCTACATTTCAGCAGGATAATGCACAACCGCATGTTGCAGGTCCTGTACGGGCCTTTCTGGATACAGAAAATGTCCGACTGCTGCCCTGGCCAGCTCATTCTCCAGATCTCTCACCCACTGAAAACGTTTAGTCAATGGTGGCCGAGCAACTGGTTCGTCACAATACGCCAGTCACCACTCTTGATGAAATGTGGTATTGTGTTGAAGCTGCATGGGCAGCTGTACCTGTACACGCCATCCAAGCTCTGTTTGACTCAATGCCCAGGCGTATGAAGGCCGTTATTACGGTCAGAGGTGGTTGTTCTGGGAACTGATTTCTCAGGATCTATGCACCCAAATTGCGTGAAAATGTAATCGCATGTCAGTCCTAGTATAATATATTTGTTCAATGAATACCCGTTTATCATGTGCACTTCTTCTTGGTGTAGCAATTTTAATGGCCAGTAGTGTAAGATTGACCTCAGATTTCAAAGGGTTATAGCACGTGACACGGCCCGCCGGAGCACGGCCAGGTAAAGTCGTGTAGTAGGGCGAGCTGGCGCAGACGCTGCTCACGAACCGTATTAATGGCGAAGCAGACAAGAGCAGGGGAGGCAGCAGCTGTTGTCGCAGACAGCACTCGGCACAACAAGCCGAGGACGCGTCTCCTGCACAATACACAGCCCGGCCCTTTCTTCCGGCTGCCTGCACCTCATTCATATTCACCCCGAGCTGTTTCCCAAACCCGCGCGTCCCGCCGGGGATCCACCTCGGCAAGCGCCCAATATTAGTGCGCGCCAGGGCTGCCAACCGCACCAGCTCGCAGAACGCTGCAATACCACCTAGCTAGCTCGTGCGCCATGCCCCCCTCTGCTGCGGCGCTTCAGCGCTTAGCGCAGCAACAAGTTGCCGAGCAGTCGCATTAATGGTGTAATGAAACTGGCCAGTTCAATAGTCTCATTCACAATACACTAGACTAGTATACAACACGATCCAATTACACTTCACATACAATAATTTTTTATATCTATATCTATTACTTAAATGGCATTGACACACATGAGTCAATGTGAAAAGAAACATGCAGATGCTTTTGCATCTGAGTGGTGTTGGTTCGAATGTCCTACAGATTTTCTTAACTTTTTATAGTTTTTTTAGTAGCAGTAGTAGCTTTATTCAGCTGTAGATTTCTTTTTACAAGGATATAGGACATAGCAAAGTATTTACAAGTTTATACCAATTTAAAATAAGCTAATCCAAATACACATACATTTACGGACTTCTGGTTAGAGACAATCATTCGGTTTACTCCTGCTATACAATAGTTCTTTTACAAATAACTTATTAAATAACGAAATGTCACACTGTTCACTCATATCTCACTATCAGTGGCTGCACACACTATACATACATTGTTTCGTAACACTTCACTCACAACACACAGAAACACACACACACTGGTGGTCTCTGGACCATTTTCTGTACCGCAACTTCCCATCTGCTATCCTGAAAAATTGAGTCAGCAGCCCTCTATAATGAGTGAGATGTTGAACTCAGAAAGGGGAAGATGTGTTAGTATTGTGCTATGCATAGCTTTGGGGGTAAGTCTTTCTAGAAAAAGAAAAGAAGCAGGAAAGAAACATTGTGTGAAGATGTTATGTGGAATGTTGGATGTTTTATAATTGTTATTATTATTATTTATTTATATAACACTTTTTTTCCAAATCCCTACTGAGTTTGATTTAAGTAATCTTTCACTGTATAAAATGTATTGCATAACAGGTATTCTGCCTTCTTTTAAATAAGTGTATTTTTGGAATTTCCTTAATCTCTTTTGTTAAACTATTGTACAATTTTATTCCTTGGTAGAAAAAGCTGTTTTGAGTTTTATGTTTGTTTTTACTTGGTAAATGTACGTTGAGTCTAGCTGTTGTTCCATTGTCATGGACAGAGCTATTTGTGCAGTAATTACCATTGTTATTTTTGATTGACTTCCAAATGTGTTCACACGGAGCAGTTAAAATCCCCAGTGTTTTGAACAGATCTTTACAATGAACTCGACTACTATTTTTGGTTATTATACTTACGGCTCTTTTCTGGAGTTTGAAAATTGTTTTCATATTTTGTGCATTTGTGCCTCAAAAAAGAATGCTATAGCTAAGAATTGAGCGTACATATGAATAGAATGAAACTAAAAAACACTGCATGTTACACACTGATGATAGGATTCTAAGGGCATAACATGAGATAACATGCTGATGAGATTCTGTTTTCATGTATCTCTGCTTGTTCACACCACCTCAATTGTGAATCAATATTCATTTCTAGAAATTTTGCATTTGTTACACAGTCTATAGAGGTCCATCTTCATTTAATTTAACATTGTCATTTTCCCTCTTCAAAATGAAATTCAATGGCCTTAGTTTGTTTATGTTCAATGTCACTTTATTGCTTATTGATCGCTCGTAACTTCCTTGAGAGATTAATTTTTGTTGTTGAAATTCGATTTGCATTTAGTACCACTATCGTAATTGACTGCTGAAACATTTATAAAAGTTAATCACAAAAAATGCAGAGTAAAAACTATTTCATCTGCTTTGTTGAAACATTGTCTTTTAAAGTATTGGAAAATTTGTATCGTAATACCTTTCATGTAAATGTTTGGTGGTATCGTAACTTTATGTCCAGTTTGTTTGCGTTGTGGATTTTATTCTGGACCTTGTATCTAGTGGAAGTGATTAAAAGTTAGTATAACTAATAAAACCTGGAAAATTTAAACAAAAACCTTGTGACATTTATTTAGTAATGCATGTTCAAAAACTGGAACTCCGAACTCACAAGCAGGAAATCCCACTAGAGAAAAATATGCCAACAACGAGAATGGGTAGTAATGGACAACGAAGTGAACATAATTAAAAGAACATATTTTTTAAGCTTGAGTACAAGATCTGTCTAACTTTTCTTTCTTATTTATTCTCAAGGCGATGTGAAAACACACAAACTAAAACACAGAACATAATTGAGAAGTCTGTTATCTAAAAACGTAACTATTAAAAACAATTTTTGAAACATGCTGTCAGTCAAAAGAACTGAAACACCCAGAAGATATGGAGAGATGTTAGCATAAGCTCATATACATACACATCACCGGTATTTGTGTAAATTTTTAGAGTTGCAATTATCTGTGGCAGGCAGAGCGCCTATCAGAATACATTTGTGTGGTTACTAGTTTCGTAAGATATCTAAGAGGAATGAACACCGTCAGTTTTGAGTGATCACTGCGAAGAACTCGGTGATGTCAAGTACTCATGGGACAGCGTTATTAGCATGTCAGAAATTTAAAGCGGCCTCATTGTCTGTCTCCATATGACTGGCTGATTGAATCCTGTAATATCCAGATTTGTGGGGCTTTCGTATGTGACAGTGGCGTGAGGTTAGACTACGCAGGAAAGTTAGGGCAGGCATACTCGTCATACAGTTTCCGGCCGATGAAATCTGATTCCTGTCTCCCATCTGGGAACAAGCAATGGACTCCCGGCAAACTCTGTGCCATCCTGCACCATTCGTCGCAGACTAGCACCAGCAGACTACGGAACTATCATCCATGCATATCCTGCGTTAATAGCACAGTCCTGTGTTTGGAGTGGTGGCATGACTTGGAAGCATGGACTGCTGCTGCAAGCCGTCGCATTGCTTTCAGCGACGAATCGTAGTTCTGCACCAATACTTTTGACAGACCATACGTGTCAAATACAAAACTGTTCGTTTCGACAGGGAAACGTTCGAAGCAATTGATCGGCGTCTTTGGGAGCACGGAACATTATAGCCTATGACTCGCGACTGGGGAAGACCTAGAACGACGAGGACATCTGCAATGCACGAGGCAATTCTTCGTGCAGTTTACGATAACCCTAACGCCAGCGTCAGAGAAGTTGCTGCTGTACAAGGTAACGTTGACCACGTCACTGTATGGAGAGTGCTACGGGAGAACCAGTTGTTTCCGTACCATGTACGGCGTGTGCAGGCACTATCAGCAGCTGATTGGCCTCCACGGGTACACTTCTGCGAATGGTTCATCCAACAATGTGTCAATCCTCATTTCAGTGCAAATGTTCTCTTTACGGATGAGGCTTCATTCCAACGTGATCAAATTGTAAATTTTCACAATCAACATGTGTGGGCTGACGAGAATCCGCACGCAATTGTGCAATCACGTCATCAACACAGATTTTCTGTGAACGTTTGGGCAGACATTGTTGGTGATGTCTTGATTGGGCCCCATGTTCTTCCACCTACGCTCAATGGAGCACGTTATCATGATTTCATACGGGATACTCTACCTGTTCTGCTAGAACATGTGCCTTTACAAGTGCGACACAGCATGTGGTTCATGCACGATGGAGCTCCTGCACATTTCAGTCGAAGTGTTCGTACGCTTCTCAACAACAGATTCGGTGACCGATGGATTGGTAGAGGCGGACCAATTGCATGGCCTCCACGCTCTCCTGACCTCAACCCTCTTGACTTTCATTTATGGGGGCATTTGAAAGCTCTTGTCTACGCAACCCCGGTACCAAATGTAGAGACTCTTCGTGCTCGAATTGTGGACGGCTGTGATACAATACGCCATTCTCCAGGGCTGCATCAGCGCATCAGGGATTCCATGCGACGGAGGGTGGATGCACGTATCCTCGCTAACGGAGGACATTTTGAACAGTTCCTGTTACAAAGTGTTTCAAGTGACGCTGGTATATTCTGTTGCTGTGTGTTTCCATTCCATGATTAATGTGATTTGAAGAGAAGTAATAAAATGAGCTCTAACATGGAAAGTAAGCGTTTCCGGACACATGTCCACATAACATATTTTCTTTCTTTGTGTGTGAGGAATGTTTCCTGAAAGTTTGGCCGTACCTTTTTGTAACACCCTATATATATATATATATATATATATATATATATAGCCGTGTTCACTTATATATGCTCCAGTAGATGATGGTTCGTTTTGTTGTGACCCATGTGGTTTTCCAGCTCGATGTGTATGTTCTTAAATTCCACCACAACACATGTATTGTATACAAGTTACTGTGACACACTTCACAATATTTGTAAAATCCATGTTGAGCATTGCACATGTGTTACATACTTGATATTTTTCTTTACAATGCAAATGCTTAATGATATTCTTTGTGAAGTGTGCCACAGTAACTTACTTACAATACGTGTGTTGTGGTGCAATTCAAGAACATATACATCGAGCTGGAAAACCACATGGAATATAATTCAAGCACTTTAGCGTACTTTTATTAATGAACCAACTGATAAAGTGGCGCTAAATCTCAAATATTCTTGTGCATTGTGAAGCAGACGATACGGTGTTAGCCAAAACATCTACATAATGAAATATATTGTCCATCTAAAGATGGACTTGGTAGCCCGAGATCGGTTATAGCAGTAAAATAAAACATGCAAAAAGTATTTGTGGCTGGTTGCGCCATTCACCATCATTAATAGCCACGGAGTTCACAAGATCCAACGCAGATAAAATAACATTATAAATACAAATTACTGTAAGCACACATTACCAAGACACATGTCCCATCCAAGTAAACATCTTCACTACTTAGGAAACGGTGTTTATGAACTCTTTAAACTAACTTATTTTTACCTCGATTTACAATGCTTTCTGTCACGCAGCCGCCAAAAGCACGCGTCGTGTTACAGTCTGTCGATGGTGTGATATTGTTATGTGATTATTGCTACATAGGCTTAAAATGACAATTAGCATACTTCGATAAAACACCAGCGCGTAGCCTCTCCGTGTTAGCAGGTAAATGTGTTAACAGATTACGAGCTCCAGTAATGAGTAATGTAGCCCCATTTCGTGATAACATGCACTTAAACAGGAATGCGTGGGTGACAGTAGCTCATTCCATCAGAACCTCATTACTGGAGTAATTTCAATAACTCACTGTAATATTTCAAAGTGTGTCGATGTGTGTTTCACTAATGGACCCCGTTAACATGCGAACGAAACACTTCCAAACATCACGACATGTGTCTTAAAATGGGAGTCATTAATGGTTAATATGAAACCATTGCAGTCATTAGAATACACTGAAAATACCTCAGATTTTTATAGTTGCGGCCTGCGATGTTACCCTCGACTAAACAGTTATTTATAAAGAAATGTTAACGCCGAAATTCAATATCCACGCGTGCGCGACATCACAAAAGTTATCTCTTGCAGGCACAGAAGTGCGAGCAACATTCGGCTCAACCAACCATGCGATCTTATACCAAATCTTGAGACGATTGGAGAAGCTGACAGAATACATGTCGCTCACAACACACACGTTTACTTAAGGAAGAACCTAACCCCTACACTAAACTTAATGCATTCATTTGATAGCTAATTTTCATGGATGACATTTTAGTCACGTTATACCTATCCCACGTGAACAATAGTCACATTGACTATCCCACCGGAACAGTGGTGTGTTTCGGAATAAAAAGTTAGCCTACGTGTTAATTATGGTATAGGCTATCTCCATTGCAAATCCGGCCGGGGTGGATGAGCGGTTCTAGGTGCTAGAGACTGGAACCGCGCGACCGCTACGGTCGCAGGTTCGAATCCTGCCTCGGGCAAGGATGTGTGTGATGTCCTTAGGTTAGTTAGGTTTAAGTAGTGCTAAGTTCTAGGGGACTGATGACCTGAGAAGTTGAGTCCCGTGGTGCTCAGAGCCATTTGAACCATTTTTATCGATTCCAAAGTTCATTTAGCTACTTCAGCGTGACGGAGTAACAAAGTCCAACTCGACGAAGAAGGAAAATAAGCAATTTCTGGTTGGATGCTGCGAAAATTTTATAATAAACTGACGGAAAAAAAATTGCAGCACCAACAGGGAGTTGTGCGATATGAACGAAAGTTAGTAGGAGTGTTTCTACGTCTGGAAGATTACGTCTATTCAAATTTCGCGTCAGTCGCATAAGAGTGGCGAGTTGATGTTAGTCAAGGATGCCTTTAAGGCCACTAAGACGCCATTGTCAACATCCACTGAGTTTGAACAAGGTCGTATTGTAAGGCTACGAGAAGATGGATGTTACTTCTGAGATACTGGAGAAAGACTTGGCAAGAATGTGGCCACTGTACATGATTGCTGGCAGCTATGGTCAATGTACGGTCGGACGTAAGAAGACCGGGCGCCGGACGGCCACGTTGCTTTAACGATAGGGAAGTATGGCTCTGTCGCATCGTACTGCATCTCTATCAGCAACTTGAGCAGCAGTTGGCACCTCAGTGACGCAACGAAGTATTACAAAAAGGTTACTTCAAGGACAGCTCCGAGCTAGATGCCTTGTAGCGTGCATTCCACTGACCCCAAAAGACCGCCATTTAAGACTTCAGTGGTGTCAAGCGAGAGCTCATTGGTGGCCAGGGTAGAGGTCTGTTGTGTTCTCTGGTGAAAGCTGGTTTTGCTTCTGCCAATGATGGCCGTGTGTTGGTTAGAAGAAGGTCAGTTGGGGGCCAGCAACCAACTTGTCTGTATGTTAGACACTTTGGACTTACACCTGGAGTTAGGGTCTGGGGTGCGATTTCGTATGACAGGGGGAGAACTCTTGTGGTTATCCCACGCTTCGCGTCATTCGGGTGATTCAAACTGTTGCAGTGCCAGGTGGTATTTTGCAACGGGTTAACGCTCGCCCACGTAGCGCTGTTGTAGCCCAACATGCACTACGGAGTGTCGACACGTTGCCTCGGCCTGCTCGATCAGCAGATCTGTCTCCAATCGAGCACATATGGTACATCATCGGACGACAACTCCAGCATCATCCACAACTAGATTTAACCATCCTTGTACTGACTGACTAAGTGCAACAGATGCGGTACTCAATCCCACAAACTAAGAACTGGCAGTTCGCATGGTTGCATTCAACATTCTAGTGGTTACACCGGTTATTAATGTTCCACCATTTCACATTTGCAATGGCTCCGCTCGCTCTTACATTTACCTTTGATCTTCCACTGGTTTTGTACGTGCAACGTACGTCATCTGCCCTCACGTGTGTGCATGTTAATACCAGACATCCTCGCATATCATAATCTAAACCAGCCTTACTGGAAGCTTACCACATCGTAAAATGTAAAGCCACGACGTCTCTCTGTCGTACAGCATTTACATCACACCGTCGTTGTGAATCTTCAAGCGTCTCAGAAGCTGTAAGATACGCCTGATGCTCAGCCCTTTCAGCAAATGACAAACAGAGCAGCCTGTTGGCTTCTTTACTGGCCATTTCCTGCTCTCGCTAACAGTGCTTTTATAAGTGCAGCTTCCTGCTACCACTCTCGGAAGTTACTGTCCAACAGGTGTTGTAAAAGACCGACAGTGGCAGGGAGATCACTCACCTTGAAGTTAATCTTTTATGTTCAGACCAGTACCCAATTAGGAGGATTATGTACAGACCGACTCATCAGTTTGAGAGTGAAAAAAAAAAGATCCTCCCCATCCTTTTCCCCGGCTACTGGAAACTGGCTTTGGTTTACAAAAAAATGTTCAAATGTGTGTGAGATCTTATGGGACTTAACTGCTAAGGTCATCAGTCCCTAAGCTTACACACCACTTAACCTAAATTATCCTAAGAACAAGCACACACACCCATGCCCGAGGGAGGATTCGAACCTCCGCCGGGACCAGCCGCACAGTCCATGACTGCAGCGCCCTTGACCGCTCGGCTAATCCCTCGCGGCTTTGGTTTACACAGTAGTGAATAGGACAAGCTTACAGACTCGTTCAGGAAATGTGTCATTATTGCAAAATCTAGTCGGAGTTACAAAGAACTTGAGAGTACGTGCCCACCTATCAGTATCTACATCTACACCTACATCTATACTCCGCGAGCCACCTTACGGTGTGTGGCGGAGGGTACTTATTGTACCACTATCTGATCCCCCCTTCCCTGTTCCATTCACGAATTGTGCGTGGAAAGAACGACTGACGTTGCACATCCTCTGGCGTTGATGCATACACTGATTCGGTTGGTAAGAGTGTAACAAAGACGTTGTATCCTCTCCCGAGGCAAACTGGATTTCAGCTGTTGTAACTGGTCCTTGATCTACTGGATACTGGCACGGGGACACCGTTGACGCCCGACCTGTCCCATAAATGTTCCTTTGGGGACACTTCTGGGGATCTTGGTAGCCACGGGAGTACCTCAACGATACGAGCATTGTCATGTTGAAGCATGGCACCAATATCCTGACACATGTAAGAGAACACATAACGGTGCAGGATGTTCGTGATGTACCGTTGTACCGACAGAGCTCCTTCGATCGCTATCAGTGGTGGCCTCAAGTAATACCCAATGGCTCCCCACACCATGATACCAGCAGTATCACTGCTGTGCCTCTACAATACACAGAGAGAATGGGAGCTCTGCGCAGGTCGCCTCCATACTGGCCGACGGTGGTCATTTCGGGTGCTGCAGAACTGCAGTTCGGTGCTGAACACAATGTGACGCTCTTCATGAGCAGTCCATGCTTCTCGACCATGGCACCATTACAGATGTGTCTGTTTTGTTTATTGTAATAAGGCCTATTCGGAAAGTACGTTCCGATCGATAGCAAAATGAAAAAAAAAAACACCGTGAAAATAAAAAATGTTTTATTTACAACAGTTAACTACACTTTCCAGCTACTTTTCTACATAGTCGCCGCTCCGATTCAGACATTTGTCATAGCGTTGTACAACTTTCCAATACCCTCGTTATAGAAGACAGCCGCCTGTGCTTCCTGACAATTCTCTACGCTGGTTTACAGCTCGTTGTCTGTGCCACAACGTTATCTTCATAGCTAGCTTGTGAGCAGAGACGAAACTTAGGGAGAGTCAATTACGGGCTCTGTTGTGGGTGATCAAACACTTCCCATCGAAAACGCTGCAGGAGCATCTTCACTGCCCCTTCAGAGTGCGGTCGAGAATTGGCATGCAGAAGGAAACGCATGACAGTTACGTTTTGTGGGCTGCATGAATTCAGGCGAAATCTCACACCAGGCCCTCATACTTGGCAGGAGACACTGTTGTTCTAAGCAACTTTACGTGCTCACTGTGCGCTCGGAACTGAAAAGAGCGGCGTGACGCGACCGACGGGAATACTAGAGACACTGCCCAACACATCTGTGCAAAGCTTCATCGGATTTTCAGCAGTTTCCATTTCGCATCCCATCGGACCTTGCTTTCCGAACAGCCCTCGTATTTACAGGAAATGATGTGTTTCGCCCTTTTGGGACATCATTAGATTGGGCTAAGGGTGAAAAATGACAATCGTGAGGCATATGCAGATTAAAATGGGAAAATGCAGTTAATATAAAAATATGAAAGAGGCAAAGTTCCAAGCTGTGCAGCCATCACTACAATTACCCTTAACTGTGGACTTACATAGAAATTAATGTGGAAAACCAACATGCGTCCATTAATGCCCACATAAGCATTAAGATAAAATTTCATAAGGACGATCGCCTATCGTCATGGGACGAATAAAAGCATTACGGAACCTGGATCCGAGAATACAATACCAAGTATAACTGGAGTGTCTGCTGGACATGGCAACTATGTCAAACCAAGAAAAATTTAGGAAATTTATGTAACACGGAGACAACCGCGTTCGGGCGTGCGCAGCATGGAGCGTTGTGTACAGTTGACAAATAACAGATAATGCGGCTAGAAGAGGACACGTCAGCCCTCCAAGCTGGTCACACAAACATAGAGCTGTAGAGGCATGATTATAGCACCGTAGTAGAAGACATTAAAAAATTGTTCAAATGGTTCTGAGCACTATGGGACTTAACATCTGAGATCATCAGTTCCCTAGAACTTAGAACTACTTAAACCTAACTATCCTAAGGACATCACACACATCCATGCCCGAGGCGGGATTCGAACCTGCGACCGTAGCGGTTGCGCGGTTCCAGACTGAAGCGCCTAGAACCGCTCGGCCACTTCGGCCGGCAGTAGACATTAAACGTATATGGCGTTCGCTAACCAACGTGCATACAAAAGGCGATCGCATAACTAACTTACATATGTTGAAGACAAATTAGGTAAAACAATGAATTAGTAAAATTGATTTTAGTGCAATAATATTAATAAAATACGTGCAAAAATACAAAATTAGTACAGGCAAGAAGATACTTACAAAGAGGAAAACTTTTTGAAACGTGTCAAGCAGTAAAGCTTAAAATGACGCTAAAACATTATTCAGACCAATAAAACCAGAAAATGTAAGGAATAAAAAGGTAGCGTCACATTCCAACAAAAGCTGCCTTTTATTCTTTAATGGGCTTTTTGTACGCCAAGAGTGGGAAGTTTCCGAGTGTTCTTCTTTTTTCATGAAAAAACGTTATTCTCGTGAGTCACATTGGCAACAGCATTGAGTCGTCCCCTCTATACGGAGTTTCTTTGAAAATAGAGAATTGTGAAGGTACATCTACGTTTCGTGGTCATTTGATCACTGCCTGCTGTGAGGGTCACTCACCTACTGGCCGCAGTCAGGTGCCGATGGGTGCACAGTGCCCTGATTTCGGGGAAATGTAAGTATCGCAATTATGGTAGTGTTATCTGTATTCTGGGCAACTTGTTACTTGCTTACTTTGCTACGCAACTTGTGTTGCTTAATTTGGCTACAATTTGTGGCATCTTGCTGTGTTGTTAAAGCCGGTATTACGCTGTCATATTTGTTTGTCGAAGTTGATGTGTCAAATATTTATATGAAAGAAATTTGATCGTATAACAGAGAACTTTGTCAAATCTCACCTGTCGTCAAATATATATGATCAAACCTAGAGCATCACCATAGATTTGACCATAAAAGTCGTTCGTCTTCTGTTCACTGCAATGTGAAATGTAACCGCTTGGAGCGCTGGCATCGCTGCAGCTATTTGACTTCTCTGCAGTATGTTTGTAAACATGGCTTCAAAGTTGGTGTGTTCCTTCGACTCTTTTCTTTTTTAATAAACTTGCTTCGACTAGGGTGAGTGTTGAGCAAGGGACACAGTGCATGCTATTAATTGTGTGTTGATGGGCAGGTGAAATATGCTGCAGGCGACGTCATGTCCACAATCACAGTTACAGCCACCCACCTCTTAATCTGGAAACATCCAGGCATCCTTACGGCAAGCCAGAATAGACGATGTGTTCACACTCTATTCTACTTTGTCTATTTTTGAACTCTCTATGCCACAAATTAAAAAGCGCGTCATCTCTTTCGTACTTTTTATTAATTTTGTAGTTGTTGAAGCAGTAATTCCGTTAATCAAATTATTCAAAAATATAAATAGTCTCATTGCCCGTATAGCGTATTAAACATTTATTTTCCTACACATATTCCCCTTTCAGTGCTTTATAAATCGCTTCAGACATTTCTGCAATTATTTTGGTTACTGTGCAATGTGATATTCGAGTACTGTATTGTAAACTAGAGTAGCTCTCTCCAGTATCAAGAAATCTCAATGTCACAGTTTGCCTGTCTTCTGCACATACAGCATTTCTCAAGAGAGTTTTCTGTTTGGTAATATGAGAAGCCACTTTACTGAGCAAATACTGAAATACACACTCATCCATTCGTATGTAATTTATATGTAAAACTTGATGTCCTCTACTTGCAGCTCTCGTAACAAATTTTGATGAAAACTTTTACTATCTCGACGTAATACCTATGGCCTCATCCAAGTATGTCTTCTTTCTTCCGACGCTTTTCTTCCAAATACACACAAAAAGCAATTGTGGTACTAGCAACTGCAGCGCATTTCATCATATTTCTTTGTCAAAGAAAAACAGCGTCCCAAATTTTTGGTACCTCCCCACAGTGTTAGCGTCATTTTGTTATTGTATTTGAGTGTTAGAGAAATTTTTGTTGTGTTAATTTTTGTAGTGGTTTTTGTCAACCACCATAGAAGATAAATATCTCTTATCTCAGTCTTTAACTTAGATTCCAAGGTCTTATACATATTGTCCTACAACTTTTGCATGGTTAGGCGACCCACTAATAATAAATACAACCTTGTGTACACCTAAACTTACTGTCTCTCTGTGAGAGCATTACCGTTGTGCACCGTGGCCAAAGAGAATGGTCAGTTATATTAAGAACTGAGATAAAAGGACGAGCATTGCACTCGCTCTCCTTGTGTCATCATACACGGAAGAGCCAAAGAAACTGGTACACCTGCCTAATATCGTGTAGGGCCTCCACGAGCACGAAGAAGTGCCGAAACACGACGTGGCGTGGACTCGACTATGTCTGAAGTAGTGCTGGAGGGAACTGACCCCATGAATCCGGCAGGGCTGTCCACTGCGAGTACGAGGGACTGGAGATCTCTTCCGAACAGCACGCTGCAAAGCATCCCAGATATGCTCAATGATGTCCATATCGGGGCAATCTGGTGGCCAGCGGAAGTGTTTAAACTCAGAAGAATGTTCCTTGAGACACTCTGTATCAATTCTGGGGCGTCGCATTGTTCTGCTTGAATTGGCCAAGTCCGTTGGAATGCACAATGGACATGAATGGATCCAAGTAATCAGACAGGACGCTTACGTATGTGTCATCTGTCTGAGTCGTATCTAGATGTATCAGGGATCCCACATCAGTCGAGCTGCACACGATCCACAGCATTACAGAGCCTCCACCAGTTTGAAGAGTCCACTGATGACAACGAAATGGCTCTGAGCACTATGGGACTTGACTTCTGAGGTCATCAGTCCCCTAGAAATTAGAACTACTTAAACCTAACTAACCTAAGGACACCACACACATCCACGCCCGAGGCAGGATTCAAACCTGCGACCGTAGCGGTCGCGTGGTTCCAGACTGTAGCGCCTAGAACCGCTCGGCCACCTCGGCCGGCTTCGCTGATGACATCAGGGTCCATGGATTCATGAGGTTGCCTCCATACCCTACACGTCCATCCTCTCGATACAATCTGAAACGAGACTCGTCCAACCAGGCAACATGTTTCCAGTCTTCAACAGTCCATTGTCGGTGTTGGCGGGCGCAAGCGAGGCGCAAAGCTTTGTGTCGTGCAGTCATCAACGGTACACGAGTTGGCCTTCGTCTCCGAAAGCCCATATCGATGATGTTTCGTGGAATGGTTAGCGCGCTGACACCTGTTGATGGCCCAGCACTGAATTCTGCAGCAATCTACGGAAGAGCTGCACTTCTTCCACGTTGAACAATTCTCTTCAGTTGTCGTTGGTCCAGTTCTTGAAGGATCTTTTCACGGTCCCAGCGATGTCGGACATTTGATGCTTTACAGGATTCCTGATATTCACGGTACACTAGTGCAATGTTCTTATGGGAAAATGCCCACTTGAGATGCTACCTGGGAGTTGCTGTGTCCACCGCTCGTGCGCCGACTGTAACACCGCGTTCAAACTCACTTAAATCTTGATAGCCTGCCGATATGGCAGCAGTAACTGATCTAACAACTGTGCCACACACTTGTTGTCTTACATAGGCGTTGCCGACCGCAGCGCCGTATTCCGCCTGTTTACATATGTCTGTATTTGAATACAGATGCCTATACCAGCTGCTTTGGCGCTTCAGTGTATATTTATTGCCGGCCGCAGTGGCCAAGCGGTTCTAGGCGCTTCAGTTCGGAACCGCGCTGCTGCTACGGTCGCAGGTTCGAATCCTGCCTCCGGCATGGATGTGTGTGATGTCCTAAGGTTAGTTAGGTTTAATTAGTTCTAAGTCTAGGGAATTGATGACCTCAGATGTTAAGTCCCATAGTGCTTAGACCTATTTGAACTATTTTCTGTATATTTATTTTATAATGAGTTTTTCACTTATACTCCTTGACTCTGACGATTTTCTGGGAGTGTCAGTTTGAAAAACATTCAAAAAGGTGTGAAACTGTGTTTAAAGTTAAACTTCCTGGCAGATTAAAACTGTGTGCCAGACCGAGGCTCGAACTCGGGACCTTTACCTTTCGCGGGCAAGTCCTCTACAAACTTTTTTTTTTTTTTTTTTGCATTTTGTTCGTTATTGATCATTGTGTTTGGTCGTTGCGGACGTCGCAAGACATCCCGTTCAAGTTCGGTGGTTGATCCTTCCACTCCGTTTTTTATTATAGAGACCAACCGGCTCTCTGACCGACCACGCTGAGCTACCGTGCCGGCAAATCTCATTTTGTTCGCTTTTGTTCGTCGCATCTGCTTGGGGCGGACGTCGTAAGACACCCTTTTAAGTTCGTTGTTGATAGATTAACTCAGTTTTTTTATTACAGAGGGCAGCTACCCCTCTGACCGAACACGCTGAGTTACCGTGCCGGCCACCAACTGAGCTACCCAAGCACGACTCACGCCCCGTCCTCACAGCTTTAATTCCGCCAGTACGTCGTCTCCTACCTTCCAAACTTCACAGAAGCTCTCTTGCGAACCTTGCAGGACTAGCACTTCTGAAATAAAGGATATTGCGGAGACATGGCTTAGCCACGGGCTTGGGGATATTTCCAGAATGAGACTTTCACTCTGCAGCAGTGTGCGCGCTGATATGACACTTCCTGGCGGAAGTAAAGCTGTGAGGAGGGGGCGTGAGTCGTGCTTGGGTAGCTCACTTGGTAGAGTACTTGTCCGCGAAAGGCAAAGGTCCCGAGTTCGAGTCTCGGCCCGGCACACAGTTTTAATCTGCCAGGAAGTTTCATATCAGCGCACACTCCGCTGCAGAGTGAAAATCTCATTATGTGTTTAAGGTTTCTTGGAATCATTAAGTGCTCTCTTTCTGAAACAGTGGACGAATGCAGTGTGCATAATTTGCACGTCACGAGTTTCACTGCCACAAGACATGTACACAGTTTCTAACTTTAATACTTGTCGCATTTTGTCAAACCTTTAACGTAGGATTATGCTTCTTAATGAGTAGATGATAACAGCTATTGAAATAATTGCATGAGATACAGAATAATTGTATGAAATGTTGAAAATCACATCGGATGACAGTTTTAGCCATTTAGATTATGTGCTTAGATTGGTCTAGCCTTAGAATATCGCCTTTCTTGATTTATGTGTAAACAGCGAACGAAAAGCAATGGCCGTCACACAGTGTATGCGGCGGCAGCGATAGGCTGGAGTGCGCTTACACCCTGGGCCGCCCCGCTGTGTCCGTGTAACCCTACGCTGTACGACAGGGCAGAAAGACGAGCCGGCGAAAGGAAGGCCGTGTCTGGCTCGTTACGCCAGCAATCGGCGGCAGAGGGCGGGCGCCCAGTGCTCGGCAAATAAACACGGCCGCCGCACCGAGCCAAGTTTGTTTTCGCAGGAAGTCAGCGTAAGAGCCGCGCGCGCGTACCCACCGGCTTTATGGCGGCTCGAAATAGTTTGCTTTGAGGAATGCCTTCCTCGTTTCCGCTGAAATACAATATTTTTAAACCTGTCGGCTGTTTCCCCAGCGCCGAGCGAGATGGTTTTCCAGGAAGTGTACACACTGTTACCGGTGCAGAGATATTGGGAAACCTAGCACAGGGTAAGGGAGAAGTGCAAAGCTAGCCTAGTTATTGACGTGGCGTGAATAACAAACGAGCAGCTATAGCAGAGCTAGCGAAAATACAGCTCTGACAGCTCACAGCGTTAACAGTTTTCAACTCCGAGGAACAAACGGTCTCCGGCGAAAACAGTGGTCGTCTATAGAGCTGCGACCACACTGAGGGTGTTGCCATAAACTCGTTTACGAAAACCCGTGTCCAAAATTGAGTTACATGGTTCGTTGAGTTAACTGCATGAACAGCTACGCCACGCCCACTGCAGCTTTCATGAAGCTCCTTTCGCCGACTCCTCTATGAAGAGTGTTCATTTCAACTGAAGACATTGAAAGATCTCGAAAACTACACATCGGATCAATAAAAGTTAGAAATCAAATTTGTTTGTCTTGGACCCTCCCCCCTTTTTTTCCCCTCATCTGTCCAGGCTCCCCCCCCCCCCCAGCCTCCCCCCCAACACCACCGTCTGCCCTTGGCTGTGGTGTATCATCTTTGTGCCGACTTTTTAGTGCAGTGTTTCCAGTGATTGTTAAGTGTTATGCGTCTTTTCCGAAGTGTTGCGAATGGACATCATACTGTCTCTGGGTGTGATTTTATCTCTCTATCGAACAGAAACTAGACTGTCGCCGTGTTTTTTTAATTGTCTGTCTACTATTTTACCTGCCTGCTTCCTGTATATTTTATTAATATCGCCCACCCTTTATTTTATGTTTCAACTTTCCACAATTTTCTGCCGTTTTACAATTTAAGTCACCGTTTTATCGCCTGCTTTTATTGTCTCCTATCTTCTTATGTTTTAAAAATTCTGTAGGCTGAAGAGCAGCGTACTAAGCTGCTGGCAGCCCGCTCGCTTCGGGGGGAATCGAAATTCAATACAGGAAAAAAAAATTGTCTTGGAGGAGGACATCCACGAAAAATCATCAATATGGGCTTTCGGAGCCGAAGGCCCATTCGTGTACCCTCGATGAGTGCACGACACAAAGCCTTGAGCCTCGCCTGGGCCCGTCAACACCTACAATGGAGTGTTGATGACTGGAAACATGGTACCCCGTCGGAAGAGTCTGGTTTCAAATTGTATCGAGAGGGTGGATGTGAACGGCTGTGGAGACAACCTCATGAATCCATGGAGCCTGAATGTCAGTAGGAGACTGTTAAGCTGGTGGAGGCTCTGTAATGGTGTGGGTAGTGGCCACCAGACTCCCCAGACATGAACATTTTGGAGCATATCTGGGATGCCTTGCAACGTGCTGTTCGGAAGAGATCTCCAACCCCTCGTACTCTTACAGATTAATGGAAAGCCTTGTAGGATTCATGGTGTCAATTCCTTCCAGCATTACTTCAGACATTAGTCGAGTCCACGCCACGTTGTGTTTCGGCACTCCTTCGTGCTCGCGGATACCACACTCGACCACCCAACCCACTCCGTCCAAGGTTGGTGGAGAGTAGCTTTGAAACTTTCAATGGAAACCCCCGTTTTTTATCGCATATTGCGATTCTACCGCAGAGTCTACGCACGTTTTGTCTGAAGCGTTTTCTTCGGTTCGCCACATAATGCGCTGTTATCGGAGGACTACAAATGGGTACACAATCGTAATTTACAAGTTGCTACTCAATGGCTCTTGAATATTCATTGGCACGTGGGAACCCACCCCCATGCTGCCAGGTTAGGACAGATCAGTATTTCATAACTTCTAACTGGAAACGAAGTTCGCAACGTTTTATTCCTTCGACATATCGAACAGGGCACTACTCGTCGCGCAACTGTGGCCGTGGCTCAGAACTTTCCCAATTAGAGTAGGTGTTCAAACGTAGTACCTCGAACTTCAATACACTGAATGATCCACTTTTCAAGTGACCGTCCACAGGACAATAGCATATCTGTGGGAGTATCAATGTAGGTGTGTCTTATGCAGTCGACCATGTCTTCACAGTCCGTGGGCACTCGCTGCTACATCTTATCTTTTAGATATCTCCACAGAAAAAAAATCCGGCGACGTAAAATCTGGCGACCTAGCGGGCCAATTAATAGGGTCACCTTTGCCGATCCACGGACCAGTGCTTCAGTTGCTTAATGCGATGGACTACCGTTATGCTGAAACCGCATACGTTGTCGAACGTTCAGAGCATCGGTAGTTCCTGTCCCGGAAACGTTCAATAGTTGCGTCCATTCAGCCTGCCGTCGATAATGTATGAACCAATGAGTGTGTTCCCCATGATGCGGCAGCATACATCATCCGACCAAGGACATTGATGCCCAGCTTGTCGTAACCAGTGGGGATTCTCTACACTCCAGAATGCATATTACGCCGGTTATCCCTTCCATAGTTTGTGAATGTTGACTCATCGGAAAATAGTACCTCGACAAAGAACGTGGGCATCGTTTGCATTTGTCGAAGTTCTCTTTCACAAAACACTACCCGGTTATGGAAATCGGTGCCATGAATTTCTTGAAGCAGTGACACGTGGTATGGATGACGATGCACCCACTACCTACCACGTACTACCTACGGACATCCCAGAATCGCAGTCTAATTGCCGGCCGCTTATCCGGGGATTGTGGTGCACTGCCGCTAGTACAGCTATTTCATTAGCTTTTACCATAACACGTTTGATTCCTTTCGTTTTGCCGTTCTGTAAGCTGCCATCAGACATGAAGGTGTTCACAACTTTGTATAAGGACGAACGTGGGCTAGCTTTCTTTTGAAAGCGCTCCACATACAAGCCAACAGCAGCCTCAACATTTCTCCCACATTCTTCGTAAAACAGGATCATTTCAATTTTCTTCTGTGGTTGCAACATTCATCGTCTATTTGCACGTGTATCCTCCAAACGATAGATAAGTGTGCAGGCAATAAACATTGCGCAAATATTGTAATGTTTAGAGCCGCTATCTGTTCTGCGCCTGCACGACATGTGAGCTCCGATCGCAGTGTACTTACTGCGTCTAATGATACGTCGCAGTTCGCTACACGGCCACGCCGCCGCGACGAGTAGTCCCCTGTTCGATATGTCAGAGGAATACAACATTACGAATGGGGTTTAAAAACAGATATTATAGATTACTAGCTTGTCCTATCCTCGTAGCATGGAGGTGGGATCTCAAGTACCATTGAATATTCAAGGGCCATTGCGTAGCTTGTTGAAAATTACGATTGTGCATCCATTTCTATTCCTCCGATTACAGCACCGTCTGTGTACGTAGACTTTGCCGTAGAATCGTAATCTGTCATATAAACTGGGATTCCCATCGAAGATTTCAAATTTGCCCGCCCCCCCCCCCCCCCCCCCACACACACACACACTCGCCACCTTCGCATGGGATGGGACGGGGTTGCGGGTCGAGTGTGGTGTCGTTGAATGTCCCCCTCCGAGACAAAAAAACTGGATTTATAACTTTTTTTCATTCAATGTGTAGTTTTTGAGATATTTCAATGTCTACAGTTAAAATGAACACCCTGTAGCATACAGTGTAACAGAAAACATCGTATTTCAAACGCAAGCCACTTATTTCCTTAATTTGCTTTGGCGTCATTGTCGTAGCTATATTAGCATGTAATTATAAACAGTTCCGCTAAGTTGTTTAAATCTCATACTACGATTGCAAATTGAACAAAGTGAGACTAATCCATAATAATACCGGAACACAATGTGACGACTGCTTTGCTCGATGTCTCTTTCATTGTCACAAATATTAAAAGTCGAATTTGCAACTATTAAGCCGGCCGCTGTGGTCGAGCGTTCTAGGCGCTTCAGTCCGGAACCATCCGTCTGCTACGGTCGTAGGTTCGAATCCTGCCTCGGGCATGGATGTGTGTGATGTTCTTAGGTTAGTTAGGTTTAAGTAGTTCTAAGTCTAGGGGACTGATGATCTCAGATGTTAAGTCCCATAGTGCTCAGAGCCATTTGAACCATTTTTTGCAACTATTAAAATGTGTAATTACATTATGGTACTAGTGGCCACTAGACATTGAGTTTTCGAGCCACTTGCAGTTTTTTACAACCAATCTGCTGACAGATAGGTTCATACAAAGCCTGACAGCAGTATTAGTCAGACAGAGATTGTTCAGCAGGGTCACCGTCCGGGTCTGCTGAGCACTGTTGGCAAGCGAGGTGCACTCGACCCTTGTGATGCCAACTAAGTAGTGTCTTGACTGAGAAATAGCGTTAATGGTCCCGAAAACCGACAACGGCCAGGAGACCAGTGTACTTACCACATGCCACTCCATATCCGCATCCAGTGACACCTGCCGGCTAAAGATGACTCGGCGGTCGGTCGGTACTGTTGGGCCTTCCAAGGCCTCTTAGGACAGGTAATGAGAGAGCCGTATGGCAAGGCTGTGACTGCACGAAATGCTATTAGTGACTTCCCAAAACTGGAATCTGACCATTGCGTTCACGCATTTTTCGTGATTCAGACTACGTAGCGGCTAAATCCAATTCATGAACAGAACGATAATCTACAGCCAAGTGGGCGAGAGTTTCTCTTGACTTCACAAAACTGGAATATGACCATTCGATCCACACATTTTTCGTGATTCAGACTTCGTACCGGCCAAATCCAATCCATGAACACAACGATTATGTACAACCAAGTGGCCGAGAGCTGCTCTTGATTTCACAAAACTGGAATATGACCATTGGATCCACACATTTTTCGTGATTCAGACTTCGTACCGGCCAAATCCAATCCATGAACACAACGATTATGTACAACCAAGTGGGCGAGAGCTGCTCTTGACTTCACAAAACTGGAATATGACCATTGGATCTACACATTTTTCGTGATTCAGACTTCGTACCGGCCAAATCCAATCCATGAACACAACGATTATGTACAACCAAGTGGGCGAGAGCTGCTCTTGACTTCACAAAACTGGAATATGACCATTGGATCCACACATTTTTCGTGAATCAGACTTCATACCGGCCAAATCCAATCCATGAACACAACGATTATGTACAACCAAGTGGGCGAGAGCTGCTATTGACTTCACAAAACTGGAATATGACCATTGGATCCACACATTTTTCGTGATTCAGACTTCGTACCGGCCAAATCCAATCCATGAACACAACGATTATGTACAACCAAGTGGGCGAGAGCTGCTCTTCTATCTTCCGAGTAGGCTTCTTTCCGTTGTGGTCCGGTCATTGGCGGATTGAACTGGGCCACCTGTGGCGCTGGCGGAACTGGCGCAAGTGGCGAGTCTCTATGGCACTGGCACCGGCTCGCACCTTTGTGCCTGTGGTGTTTCAGCCCTGGCTGTGGCGCGTTAGGACGACACAGCAGCTACTGATTCACATTTTCAGCTATCACAATAAAATACTTTTTTTCCAAGTGCTTACTTTCGCACACCAGCTAAGTAAGCGTACATAACATCTGAGGAACTTAATCATTCCTTCCTCCTGGTAAAATTCGCAGAACTTGCGGTGCCTGTTCGAAGACGCATTGCCACTTTTGGTTTTTTCAGTTTTGCTTTTCTTAGGCAAACCTTTTTTTTCCAAAACTTGCTCTATTACTTTACTCTCATACGACAATATCCAGTACCACAGAAATCAATGATTTAAATGTTTCGCAGTTCTGTTCAACGGCGATTCTATGTCCAACAAATGTTGTTTGTGTGAGTGTTCATGAATATGTCGTTGCCAATTTGTTACCTGGAGAGGGAAAGTTTTATCTCAGTTGTAACTCCGTCCAAATTGAAATAAACAACATTCAATTGCATGCTGTATAGCTACTGAACTTTTTTAAGTCTGTCCGGTTGACCACCTTATCACGTGATTTTAAATAAAGATGCTATTATTATGTCAATTAGAAATCTTAACATTGGCTTCAAATGGCTCTGAGCACTATGGGACTTAACATCTGAGGTCATCAGTCCCCTAGAACTTAGAACTACTTCAACCTAACTAGCCTAAGGACATCACAAACATCCATGCCCGAGGCAGGATTTGAACCTGCGACCGTAGCGGTCGCGCGGTTCCAGGCTGTAGCGCCTCGAACCGCTCGGCCACCCCGACCGGCTCTTAACATTAATCAGGTATTAATTAATAGTGAAAGATTAGTGATTAGTCGAGAACGTCATCAATGCTATACTCATTGACTCCAAAAAATAAAAACTGTGCTCATACCCCGCATTAACCCCACACGTTCTAATTCAAGCCTTTCCAAGTGATAAGAAAACAATTCCCAATAAAATTATATTTCGCTATGACAATTATTGTAGGACAAGGTCAGACGCTTCAAAAGACAGGATTGTATTTATCAGTAACGACGGTTACAAGTGGCTTTTTCACGGTTTTTCACATTCAGTGACATTTATGTTTCTGCTACAAACACATACAGGCAAGAACTAAACGATGTTCACGTTACAACTGTTAATACTGTTTTCAAAGAAGTTTTGTAAGATAAAGAAGTTTTAAAAAATAAAATTAATTTGACACAAACAATACTTGCTTTCCATATATTTTACAATTAACCATATTGTATACTGTGATACTGATTTTTTCCAATGAAACTTATATTTGTTACTTCTATCAAAAATGTAATGCCTTTTAGTGGTAAATATTTGCATTTACTTGTTTCTCAATTACTATATTACCAATCAGTGGCTGATCACTATAGAGTGCGAATTATTTGCACAGGTCGACCAATAATAATAATAGTAATAATAGTTGCTGATACAAGATGTACTTACTAGTGTACAAAAATGATATTTTCTGACAAAGTGAGTTCTGATGCAGAGAATTTTACATAGATTGCACCATCTAACAGCATTGGGAAATAAAGAAGGTCTGGTTGGAAAGAAGGATATAATGCGGTAACGAGTGCTTACAGTGTCAGAGGAAGATATTATTGTTGCTTCAGTAGATAATTATGTCTTCATTTATCTTTTGAACCTGGGGATGTATTCAGTTCTCTGATGTAATGCTACTGAAAACGATGGTTGAATGATGGAGTGAGACAGAAAAGATTTTGCTCTGATGTTGTTGTTGCGGTCTTCGGTCCAGAGACTGGTTTGATGCAGCTCTCCATGCTACTCTATCCTGTGCAAGCTTCTTCATCTCCCAGTACTTACTGAAACCTACATCCTTCTGAATCTGTTTTGTGTATTCATCTATTGGTCTCCCTCTACTATTTTTATCCTCCACGCTGCTCTCCAACATGAAATTGGTGATCCCTTGATGCCTCAGAATATGTCCTACCAACCGATCCCTTCTTCTACTCAAGTTCTGCCACAAATTTCTCTTCTCTCCGATTCTATTTAGTACCTCCTCATTAGTTATGCGATCTACCCATCTAATCTTCAGCATCCTTCTATAGCACCACATTTCGAAAGCTTCTATTCTCTTCTTGTCTAAACTACTTATCGTCCACGTTTCACTTCCGTACATAGCTACACTCCATACAAATACTTTCAGAAGCGACTTCCTGACACTTAAATCTATACTCGATGTTAACAAATTTCTCTTCTTCAGAAACGCTTTCCTTGCCATTGCCAGTCTACATTTTAAATCCTCTCCTCTTCGACCATCATCAGTTATTTTGCTCCCCAAATAGCAGAACTGATTTACTGCTTTAAGCGTCTCATTTGCTAATCTAATTCCCGAAGCATCACCCGATTTAATTCGACTACATTCCATTATCCTCGTTTTGCTTTTGTTTATGTTCATCTTATATCCTCTTGTTCTGATATCCTCTTGCTCTGATTGGAACTAGTAATTCTGCTGTATTGTTAAGAAAAGAGTGTTAAGGTCGAGAGAGATATGAGGAACATTGTAGTTTGATAAGGCAATAGAGAAAACAAAGTTCATGGGACTCCCTACGCTTATCTTCACGTCGCCAGAACGGCTGTGCGATGGTGAAATATGATCAAAGAGTAGAATCGTATAGATAGACCGAGCGCAGGCATTTATCAACAGTTCCAGACTTTCTGATTATTCCTGAGAAAGACCTTGTAGGATAACACTGATGTAATCAACAAATGGAAGTATAAATGGCTGCTCAAATTCCTTTTTCAGGTCAAAGGGGCAAGAGCTTTTTATACTTTTTATATTTTTATATTTCTGTAGGGATGATGCCTTCTTGTACAGTGATGTTATGTGGTCAGCCCAGTTTAGTTTTTCATATCTTATTAATTCTAAACTCCTTGTTGAGGGAAAGAAGTTGATATTTGTCCCATTTAGGATTGAAGATGGTAGTGATCCCTGAGTCTTAGTTTATACTTTCGAGTACAGTTTCTTTGAAAAAATAAAGACCTAATAATGAACATAAAGTAAAACAAGGGTAACGAAGTGTAGTCGAATTAAGTAAGGCGATTTTGAGGGAACCAGGTTAGAAAACAAAGCGCTTGATGTAGCTGATGAGTTTTGCGATATAAAATGTAGACTGGCGTTAGCTATTAAAGGCTTTCCGCAAAACAAAATTATGTACGTTGATACCAAATATATGAGTAAATTTCAGTGTTACCAAGCAGTTTCTGTAAGAGTTTCGATTGTTGCCTTATATGCGGAAGCGAAACGTGGACGATAGACAGTACAGACAGGAAGGGAATAGAACCGCTAAAAATGTGGTGCTGCAGAAGAATGCTGAATGGGTGGGTGGGTATATCGACTAACTAATAAAGACATAGTGTCTGCGGACGAGATCGCTCCTTTGTGACGTGATACTATGATCTTCCCAACCACTGCTTCCCTTTCATGCCCCTCGACTCTTATAACTGCCATCTGGTTTCTGTACAAATTGTAAATAGCCTTTCGCTCCCTGTATTTTACCCCTGCCACCTTCAGAATTTGAAAGAGAGTATTCCAGTTAACATTGTCAAAAGCTTTCTCTAAGTCTACAAATGCTAGAAACGTAGGTTTGCCTTTTCTTAATCTTTCTTCTAAGATAAGTCGTAAGGTCAGTATTGCCTCACGTGTTCCAACATTTCTACGGTATCCAAACTGATCTTCCCCGAGGTCGGCTTCTACCAGTTTTTCCATTCGTCTGTAAAGAATTCGCGTTAGTATTTTGCAGCTGTGACTTATTAAACTGATAGTTCGGTGAGACAGGGTTGTAGCCTCTCCCCGATGTTATTCAATCTGTATATTGAGCAAGCAGTAAAGGAAACAAATGAAAAATTCGGAGTAGGTATTAAAATTCATGGAGAACAAGTAAAAACTTTGAGGTTCGCCGATGACATTGTAATTCTGTCAGAGACAGCAAAGGACTTGGAAGAGCAGTTAAACGGAATGGACAGTGTCTTGAAAGGAGGATATAAGATGAACATCAACAAAAGCAAAACGAGGATAATGGAATGTAGTCAAATTAAGTCGGGTGATGCTAAGGGAATTAGATTAGGAAATGAGACACTTAGAGTAGTAAAGGAATTTGCTATTTAGGGAGTAAAATAACCGATGATGGTCAAAGTAGAGAGGATATAAAATGTAGACTGACAATGGCAAGGAAACCGTTTCTGAAGAAGAGAAATTTGTTAACATCGAGTATAGATTTAAGTGTCAGGAAGTCGTTTGTGAAAGTATTTGTATTGAGTGTAGCCATGTATGGAAGTGAAACATGGACGATAACTAGTTTGGACAATAAGAGAATAGAAACTTTCGAAACGTGGTGCTACAGAAGAATGCTGAAGTTAAGGTGGGTAGATCACGTAACTAATGAGGAGGTATTGAATAGGATTGGGGAGAAGAGAAGTTTGTGGCACAACTTGACTAGAAGAAGGGATCGGTTGGTAGGACATGTTTTGAGGCATCAAGGGATCACAAATTTAGCATTGGAGGGCAGTGTGGAGGGTAAAAATCGTAGAGGGAGACCAAGAGATGAATACACTAAGCAGATTCAGAAGGATGTAGGTTGCAGTAGGTACTGGGAGATGAAGAATCTTGCACAGGATAGAGTAGCATGGAGAGCTGCATCAAACCAGTCTCAAGACTGAAGACCACAACAACAACAACTATGATCTTCCCTTAATTCATTACGAAAGTAGATTTGACACAAAGTAGCCTGATTGTAAAGTTTTTTGCAACACTCTTTATTCTGGGCAATTTATTGTGATGAGGGCAATACAAAAATATTACGATATATTTATGAATTTATTGTTGTTATCAGCTTAACAATGAACTATTTTAAACTGATTTTTGGGTTTCTTGTTTTTTCACAGGTAAGGAAACTGGGACGCTTCCTTCTGTTTCTCTGCGGCAGTAGTATGAAGAAACTTACACTAAGCTGATACTGAGACAGCGGACCTCTGTAAGATCTCATCGCTTGTTTACAGTCTACGGTAAACCAGCCTCCTGTGGCTACTTATTTCTCTTTCATTTTAGATAATATAACTGAAGGAAAGCTATAGCTGCAAACACGACGTTAAATTGATGTGGTAGAAAGGCATTAACAAGGAAGTACATATAATTGACCACACAGATAGAGTGAACGGATATTGTTAAATGATCACAGTTCACTGACTGAAGGAAAAATCCAGGGACAACCATCTCCCTTAAGTACATGGTGTAAAACGGATGTCTTCAGTGAAAGTTTTAAAATCAAAATGTAGGCCTATTATGAAAGGTTATATAATCAATAACAGCTGAGAGGAGTAAGGATGATGATAATGTTAATTTATGTTTACATGCCTTGTGCTAGAACCAAAGAAATTGTAGATTTACATCACTTTTCATGTAGATTTTTCAAAATATGTTAGATGGAACGTTTACTGTAGAAACAGATACAGTGCTACAAAAGTTTGGATTGATGTCAGGAAAGGCAACTGCAGTTGCAGATCCACTTTTTGCCAAATGGCAAAAGGAATTGTAGAACTCCTGCACTTTTTTAATATAGAGCTCCATGTGTATTCATAGATCAGTGTGCGGAAGGTACAAAACATGTCCAGGGAAGAAAAACATGAGTTAACAACCTAAGAAAGAATGCAATATTTGGAAGGTAAATCTTGCTTCTGTAAGAACGAAGCTGCACCCTTCTTTAATGCAAGGCTAAATGATCCAGCAACTGCATTCGGAAGCCATTTTGTAGTGTGTAAAGTTATATGAAGAGGAAGAATGTCGGAACTTAGAGGCTTGGAAAACATTTGCTCTACACCAAGATTTGTGTTCTAATAAGGACCAAATCATCGAAATATAAAATTAGAGAGTACAGTTATCAATATAATACGTAATTTTATACAAGTTTGATCTTTGCATACAGAGACAAGCCATAATTTTTAGTATAGTGAAAGATAAAAAAAATACTTTCATAAAAGCGAAGATCCTAGAAAAAGATCGAAGTGCCTGTGAGACACAGAACTAGAAGAGTCCCAGTCAAATAGTCTAACGTCTAGGACCTACGAGTGACGTAAATATGTTGAAATTCAATTGTACGGTCAGTAGAGGAAGACATACTACGGAACATCATCTTCAGAGAGGAATGAAGGGCTAAAAATGAAAAGCGATTTTCAGGAATAGTGGCCCACGATATTTGCATAGTACATTTTCCATGCAAAGGATAAGAATGGGGAGAAGAAAGAATCAGATCGAGGTAAACAATGAAGTATAAGTAGCTTGCGAGTAATAAAATAAGAAAGAATCAGATCGAGGTAAACAATGAAGTATAAGTAGCTTGCGAGTAATAAAATTCCTAATCCGATGGTATGAGGATGAAAGAAGTGAGGAACGGTGAAGACTCCTTCCGATACAAAAATAAAATTGTCAATATATAGTCCTGAAACGGAAATTACTTGCTTTTACGTTGCAGTTAAAATTACTTTACTCTCCTTTTGTAGCTCATTTGAAATTGTTTATTGACTGTATATTTTTCAGAAAATCGTTTTAAGATACACCAGAAGTGTAAAACAGTGTATTTCATTACTTGTATTGTAAATATCTCAGTCTTCACACGTAACAATCAAAATAGTATTTTTCTGGTTTAATTCACAGTTGTCCTGTGATGTGTCTATATTATACTGAGTAAACTTTAGAGTATTTTGTCATCTTCGATCTGCTGTCGGCATCTACTCCTGATATGTGAACTCCACACTTACGTTTAATTCGCCCTGTAATGTGATTTCTAACTTCTTCAGCGAAGATGTTTGGAGAATTTTGAGAACTGTAATAGGGGAAATGTTTTAGAACTATAGTAGTCGGAATCTTTAAAGCCGAGGATCTTCATTAAATGGCACAGAAAAAAGCAGATGCCGCCGTGAAGGAAAAAAACTGGTTTTTATGATTCGGCACGTCTAAGGGTTCCTTAGGAAATTCTCCACGTTACACGCCATAACTTAGTGGCAACCGCACCTCGATGTACACTGCCTGACAAAAGAAAGTGAAGAACCCGGAAGGAAGCAGGAAACGAAATGAAACTTCACTGCTTGAGGGAGTGTGTGCTGTTATTTTAATGATAACATCGATTCAAATTCGCAAAGAACTTTCCAGGATGTATCCACTTATCAGCGTGAGGTTTATCCCCATCTGGCCCGGATACATACACAGTTTCGGTTGGAAAGAGTATCATAAAGCCGTTATATCGTCTCCTAAGTTAGACTGGCCCACAACTGTCGTAACTAGTCTTTGATAACCTGGATTCTGGCTCTGGTCGGAGTTGACGTCCGAAGTGGTCCCACATCGATTCTATCGCGGACAGATCTGGCCACTGGAGTATCTCAGCACCATAAAACACACACTCCTCCCGCACAGGCCATGAAGGCCCGAAGGTACCGACTGGCCGCCGTGTCATCCTCAGCCCACAGGCGTCACTGGATGCGCATACGGAGGGGCATGTGGTCAGCTCACCGCTCTCCCGGTTGTGCGTCAGTTTCCGAGACCGGAGCCGCTACTTCTCAATCAAGTAGCTCCTCAGTTTGCCTCACAAGGGCTAAGTGCACTCCGCTTGCCAAAAGCGCTCGGCCGAACGGATGGTCACCCATCCAACTGCTAGCCCAGCCCGACAGCGCTTAACTTCGGTGATACGACGGGAACCGGTGTTACCACTGCGGCAAGGCCCTTGGCCAGACCTCAGCAACATGCAGGCGATTAATAGAGAAGAGTGCCATGTGTGGAAGGGCATTCTATTGATGGAAAAATAATATTACCTTTCTGTCCCATGAGACGTAACACACGAGGGTGCAAGTCCTCTGTAACGTAGCGTTGTCGTCAGGGTTCCCTCCATGAGTACCAGCCGTGACCTGCAGACGTAAGCGGTGGCTCCCCACACTACGACACCCGGAGTAACACCGCTGTGTCCCTCCAAAACATTGGAAGAATGGGGGTCATCCGGGCCTGTACAGAACCGTTGTTTACCACTGATCACAATGTAACGGCATTCACCACTCCAAACACAGCCGATTTCGCTATGTTTGCAACGGCAACCTAAACACGGGACAATGATCCCCTAGTCCGGTTACTGCTACTCTTTTACTTACCTGCCGATGATATGTACGTGCCCGAAGATACACTGAAATCCGACCAAGTCTTCTGGGTACTTCCTTTTTTTCAGGCAGTGTGTTCATTCTTTCTGGACATATCTTGGGCCGCCTGTCTTAGCAGATTTACACCATTTATTACAGAGTCTTGCCAGAATCTTTTTAATCCCAATCTATTACGATGTTTAAGATCGAGCACCAGGAAATATTTAGATTTTCCTATAAAAATGACAAAGATGAAAGCAGCTCGTTACGAATGAATCACCGTTGATCCACATTACACTGACTGGAAAATGACATTTGTGGACGTGACAGGAGAGTTCTGGTGGACAGGTGCCATAAGCATAAAGATGTTTTTCGTCTCATGATGCCAATTGAGAAGCTACTCGACCGAATAGTAGCGGCTTCGGTCAAGAATACCACATAACGGCCGGGAGAGCGGTGTGCTGACCCCACGCCCCTCCTATCCGCATCCTCCCCTGAGGATGACAAGGCGGTCGGATGGTCCCGGTAGGCCACTTGTGGCCTGAAGACGGAGTGCTTTTTTTTTTTTTCAACCGAAAGCTGATGAATCTTTCTGAAGACCTACCTCGGGGTTAGAAGCAGATAACCAAGAGTGAACAGAAACTCCCAGATTTAAAATTTGATGAGAAAATTATTTATTATAACCACAAATTACGGCAGTTAAAAAATATTTGTTGTACAGGGTGTACAAAAAGTAGCGTAAACTTCTGAGAAAAGTCTTAAGTAACGAAGGCAATTGAAAATCCCCTTTATTATGTAATTCAAATAATCGAATATAACGTTGCATACTCTTAACTCAGGCTGTAAAGTTTTTTTTGACAAATTGCAGCAGTATGTCGTATAATTTCTTTCTGTAGTTTGGGAATATCGTCAGGTCAGATTAGTAAGCAACATCCTTATGGAATTCTCAGACCAAAAGTCAGGTGGATATAAATCTGAAGACTAAGGAGGACACAATCCCTTAAAAAATATTGATCCAAGAAAGCAAGGGTGTTCTTGGTTATAAGAACTGTAGCACTGACCCCGTCTTTGCACGTGCAGAAGGGACGCGTGTAACTAATGCGGATTTTGCATAGCCCAAATGCGGGAATTCTGTACACTGGCATATCCATCAAGGTAGAACCAAGCCTCGTCAGACCACGATTTACCCGGCGTTACCTTTACTATAACCAGCAGACAGGAATCCAAAAGTGTTCCATTGCCTTCTGTTAACAACACATGAACGGCACTAATTCTGTACAGATGCATTGTATTGTTGTGTGAGCCCAAACCACGGCGGATAGTTCATTTGTACTTTGCACTTCTTTTTTTATAGTTTTTATTTTACCTTCGGACACATAAACCTATCCATGTCATATGTTACGAGTAACTCGCGTAAAAGATTATGGTTTATTTCCTGAAAGTTTCAATTATCGAAACGAAGTTTCCGGCAAATGATAGTACGTAGGCGTTCACGTAATTTTGTTGAATCGTTATTCCTCTTGTAACACCAGTTCATAAACAACACTATACAAGTCGTGTGAGCTGTTATTTTACAAAAGATTTGAGCGAGGCTCTGTTATTAATGATTAATTAAGCTGTTGGATTCGAACTTATTTATTCCTCTCCGAAACACTGCGGATTTTAATCGTTTCTCTTAGGTCACACAGATCTGTAATTAGAAGTTGTAGGAATTTAAAATTATGGTCGCCTGTCCATTTCGAACATAGGAGGTATGTGAGGAAAGTAATGAGGTTGACTTTTTATCTAACGAAGATGTTAATTAACGGTTCGCTACCTGTTGTTCTGTGGAGTTGTTTCCATGTTGCGCACAATATTTAGAAGACTGGCCTATCCGTCTTCTTCAGGTCCGCAACATGTGCTGTTCATGTGTCCTACCAGGCAGCGAGTCCACATAACAGCACAATTCGCAGCGCATGAAGAAGACAGCTAGGTCGGATGTCTAACTCATCATAATCACCTTGAACAGTTTGGAATGTAAGCCTCGCCATCTACTCCTGTTCACCCACCATCTTTCTGTGTTCACTCTGGTCCAGTCCTTGCCTCATTTCTCAACACACTCCTACAGACCTTTCAGCCATCGATTCTTCAGTCTTCCTCTTGGTCGTTTCCTTTGCATCTCCATTTCATGTATCTTCTAGGGAATCCGCTTGTTTTCCATTCTCTTTAAGTGCCCAGGTCATCTTAGCCTTATTGTTTCTATCCTGCTCTGCAAGCGTTCCTCTTTCACCATTTTCCTTCCTCTTTTATTTCTCATTCTATCGCTCCTTGTTACTCCTATCCTACTTCTGAGGAACTTCGTTTCACGTGCCTGTAATTTGCTTACATTTAAATATTGTGCATAAAATAGAAACAACAGATCAGCTGAATACCCGGAAATACACCATTAATCAGTCTCGAGGAGAAAATCTGAGATACCATAAAGTGCCCATTGTGTAACACTTCCCATTTATATTGATGTACTGTCAGGTATACTTTCATTCGAAGCTTTCATGGCAGTCTTCACCATTGTTTCCGTTCTCTTCCAGATTCGGTGTAACACTCATACCCTGGTTTGCCTCCATCCAAGTGTTTGTTAGCTTTAAACGCTTAGTGCCGTGCCTACATGACAGCCGGAAACTGTAAAATCCCGTTGAGTTGCCGTATCTTTCCCGAAATACCGAGCATATTCCACAGAGCGAACTTGCGTGATTACCATAATGCTACTTGCATAACCTCTGCCGCCTCTGCCGTGGTGCTCTTTCCTTCAGAAGGCGGCCATTTCCCCAAAGAGGGGTGAAGCTTCCCTCGTGGGGCCACTCCGAATAATCAACTCCCATCCTCATCACGCCGGCTGGGAAGATTCGGGCCCGCCGCCTCGCAGCTAAGAGTGCCATTACGTTTAACAGGCTATTGTAACGTCTGCCAGGCGCACCAGTAACTTCCTTATTGAGCCAATTATCCTGCGCCCTCGCGTAGTGCCGCTTGCTTAGACGGCCGCTACCAAACACTGGTCTACAGTGCCTGCTGAAAACTCTGCTCCATAAAAACAACAGCGTTACGTTTTCATGACGCGCCTCTCGAAGCCGTGGTAGTTCAGGGAGAAAGGGAAGTGTCTCAGTAAACCTGGAGACAAACACACATAATTTCATTGTAAGAGGGTCACTCCAAAAGAAAAGCACACTATTTTTTTAAATCCATCTTTTATTCTACATGTTTGAAAGTTTTACAGTGTGTAGATAGATCCTTTAGGAACAATATTTTCATTTCTCCACATAATTTCCATCTCTCTCAACTGCCTCACGCCATCTTGGAACCAGCGCCTGTATACCCGCACGGTAAAATTCTGGACCAACCTGTTGGAGCCACTGTTTGGCAGTGTGCACAAGGGAGTCATCATCTTCAAACCTTGTTCCACGAAGAGAGTCTTTCAGGTTCCCAAAGAGATGATAGTCACATGGAGCCAGGTCAGGTCTGTAAGGCAGGTGTTTCAGTGTTGTCCATCCGATTTTTGTGATCGCTTCCATGGTTTTTTGACTGACATGTGGCCGTGCATTGTCATGCAACAGCAAAACATCCTGCTTTTGGCGATGTGGTCGAAAACGACTCAGTGGAACTTGAAGTTTCTTCAGTGTTGTCACATATGCATCAGAATTTATGGTGGTTCCACTTGGCATGATGTCCACAAGCAAGAGTCCCTCGGAATCGAAAAACACTGTAGCCATAACTTTTCCAGCAGAAATTGTGATTTTGATTTTTTTTTTCTTGGGTGAATTTGTATGATGCCACTCCATTGATTGCCTCTTCGTCTCTGGTGAAAAATGATGGAGCCATGTTTCATCACCTGTCACAATTCTTCCAAGAAATTCATCTCCACTATTCTCGAACTGTTCCAAAAGTTCTCTGCATATCGTTTTTCTTGTTTCTTTGTGAGCCACTGTCAACATCCTGGGAACCCACCTGGCACAAACCTTTTTAACGCCAACACTTTAAATATTCTGCTAACACTTCCTTCCCCTATCCCAACGTAGCGTGACAATTCGTTCACCGTGATGCGTCTGCCAGCAGTCACCAATTCGTTAACTCTCTGCACATTGTCTGGAGTGTGTGCAGTACGAGGCCTGCGGCTGCGAGGACAATCCTCGATGTTACCGTGCCCGCTTTCATAACGTAACCTGCTTGCCCACCGACTAACTGTACTGCGATCGACAGCAACATCTCCATACACCTTTTTCAACCTCTTGTAGATGTTTCCCACTGTCTCGTTTTCACAGCACAGGAATTCTATGACAGCACTTTGCTTCTGACGAAAGTCAAGTGTAGCAGCCATCTTGAAGACATGCTGTGACAGCGCCACTCACTGGAACAGGATGAACTAAGTTTGAAAACAAGCGGGAAGGATGTATCTACACACTGTAAAACTTTCACACATGCAGAATGAAAACTGTATTTTTACAAAAATAGTGTGCATTTCTTTTGGAGTGACCCTCGTACCTACTAACAATGGGATTGTACGAACTTTCCCTCACAGGTGTGTTTCATATTGACAGTGTGTAGGGCATGACTACAACATCAACCTATGTAAACAGGAAGACGCAACTCTCAACCGGTTTTGAGAAAATAGAGTTTGAAAAATTTAGGCCTCCTTACATACACTCACGTCCAGGAAAAAAAACACACACCACGTTGAACGACTAGAGACAGGACATGTACATTAGTATGTACTGCAGAAATGATCAGCTTTTCAGTCACCGCAGTTCAGCATGTGCCCTGTTGCCTAGTAGGCCCAGGGTACGCCATGGCCCTGAAAACTATATCCATGCGTCATGACATCGACGCTTATAAGCCGCGAATAGCGTCCTGTGGTATAGCCACTGATGCTGCATTCACGTGGTTCCAAAGTTCACCTGTGGTGGTTGGCATTGGGTCACAGTGCTGCACCCGTCGTTTCATCATATCCCACAGTTTTTCGATTGGCGACAAGTCTGGTGATCTGGCACGCAAGGGAAAATTCTGACATCCTGTGACATCAAGAAGGCACGTGTTCGTGCAGCAATATATGATTGCGCATTGCCTTGCTGAAAAATGGCGTTTGGGGTGTTGTGCAGAAAGAGTATAGCTACATGTCACAGGATGTCATTCACGTAGGCCACACTCGTCACAGTGCACTGGACAAGCACCAAGTGTGATTTGTGGCTGTACCCAATGTGTACGTGTTACCATAAGGCCTTGAATTGGCGCTGTATTTCTTGTGGGAAAGCATCACTGTTATGCCACTCCCGGTCTGCGGCGAACAAAGATGCGGCCATAATTTTCAAACAAACAGAGTCTGGATTCGTCCGAAAACAGTATCTGGTCGAGTCCCATCCCCAGTGACATCGTTCCATGCACCATTGCCGTCTGGTGTGTTTCTGCACATTCTTCAAAGGTACGCGGAGAAGTGGACGATGCCGTAGTAAACGACGACAGACTGTCACCCCTGGTAGTGTATGACGTGTTACACTGTTATACTGTTGCGGCAGGGCCGAGGTGGACGTAGATCTCTTCCGTAATGCCATTCGGATGAGGTGTCGACCTTCTCTGGATGTGGTCTGGACGGTACGACCTGACCCACCTCGGCGTGTTATACTGTCTTTCATAAACCATGCTGCACACACGCGTTGCATTGCTGAAACAGTTCGTTCCACACGATCAGCAATTTTCCAGATGGACGCATCACATTCTCTCATACCAATAATGCTCCCTCTTTCAAACGCACTGATTTGACGGTATGGTTCGCGCACACGTCTGTTATGCATCGTGCACATCTACTCAGGCTACACTGATCCATTACCTTCGGCTTATAGCAGCAACGAGAGTCGCAGCCATTAGGTGGTGTTGCGCAGAGATAATGATACTGATTTTGGACCCAATGGCCGACATGGTTCAAATGCTAATCATTTCTGCATATCATACTAATGTACATGTCCTGTGAATATGAACGTCCTAGGCGTTCAGGGTTTCCTGTTCTTTTTTTTCTGAACATATGTGTACTTTGTATGATCGCTAGCATTCGAGGAGTGCGCAACCGAGCTAATGAGCCTGAGCTGTTAGTTTCATAAGCTCAAGGTCCATGGATCGATTCTGGTTACTGATATACAATATCCATCATTTCCACGTTATTCTGCCTACGTGCAGTATTAAAGTAATTCCTCCCAAATGTACTCCATTAGTGCAGTCTTGTGTAGTTTATTTCGATATGCAGTCGAAGAACCTTGTAAAATGACTACAAAATTGCGCGTACACCATGGAATAAAATAGTGAGATATCTTCTAGAGAAGACTGCATAAGAATTCGATCCATCGTACACCATCAGAGGTCTGCAGCAATATTCGATGTTATGCTTCGATAGGCGTGGCACGCCCCTAAATTTTGTCATGACCTAGAACCCTTTATGAACTTAAAATGAAGGTTGTTTTCCAGTAGACACATTGAAAAACTACGCACATGCAAAAATTCAGCATTCGTCACACGTGCTGTATGTCGCAACAGTTCTTGTTTTCCATACTTCTACGATAAGTATCATCCTGATACATGTTGTGCTCCATAGGTTACAAATTATACTTCTCACGACTGTGGAGACGATAATGCAAACCAAATGGCAACATTGATTTGATTGAAAGTTTTCATATATTCGCTTTTTTACTTCGTCTCCTTACGAAAAAAAATTTTTTTCTCGTTTTTGTGGATAAATCTTATATAAATAATAAATGAAGCATTAAGAATCGATAATTTGCACAGTCATAATAAATATGTTGTAAGAATTACGTGGGAATGAAAGAAAGTACCAGCAGTGAGATTCGATCCAGAGACCTCGCGCTTAAGAAACTACATGCTTGCTTGCTGGGCTGTGAAGTGCTCGAATATTGGTGACCATACAGAGCAGTTGTCGTCAAACTGCGGCCCGCGGTCCGCATGCGGGCCTAGTCAAGTATTCTTGCGCCCCGTGCTTCTCAGCCGAATTTCATAGGAATCTGCAACTAGTGACTAACAGCCGAATCCAAAAACATCAGCTAAGGTTACTAGCTTCTTAAGAGTGTAGTTTTCGTACACAGTTGAAAAAAAATATACTTACAGAGGCAGTAATATTTCGAGATGGGCTTAATTTTAATTTATATTGGTTCTTTCGATCGTGAACTGAGGAAATTGGCCTCTTACCACTGGATAGAGGGGTGAGTACCACAACTTCTGCGGGGTGCGAGACAGGAAATGTTTAGTTGTTTCTCTTCCCGTACTTCCACTACTGCCATCACACAGGTGTGCGCGAACGTACCGATCAGCTGTTGTGGTATAAAGTTTGACATGGAAGTAACATGGATTAGTGAATGAGCAGACTGCCGGCCGCGGTGGCCGTGCGGTTCTAGGCGCTGCAGTCCGGAACCGCGGGACTGCAACGGTCGCAGGTTCGAATCCTGCCTCGGGCATGGATGTGTGTGTTGTCCTTAGGTTAGTTAGGTTTAAGTAGTTCTAAGTTCTAGCGGACTGAAGACCTAAGATGTTAAGTCCCATAGTTCTCAGAGCCATTTGAACCATTATAGAGACGATAATCGTCAAAGGCGGTTCACTCGTTAGTAAGTAGGATGTTTGGTTAGTTAGTTAGCTAGTGAGATGAATTGTTTGATAATTAAAAGATGTGTGGCCTCATGATCACGAAACAAACAAAACTTACCCGAATTAATATTTGCGTCAACATTTGTAAAACTCTAATTCCTATCTCTCAAACCCACCCTATGAGGAGAGAGGGAGAGTTTTAGTTTTAGCGAATCAAAATTTACGAAGTAAATAAGTACTTTTTATTTATCCGTAATCATTTACCACGCAAAAATGAGAATATGGATTTTCTTGAATTACAGTGTCAACTACCAAGAATCAAAACAAATGTTAAAGACAAAATGTACGTAGTTTTTTTATGAAGAATCTGATTCTGCAATAAAAAATTGGGGTTCTCTTTTGAAATTTTGAAGTTGCCTCCCGTCCCACCCCCTGGGGGCTGGGGTGACGGAGTAATTTTAGCACCAGCAGATGTCCCCCTCTAAAATAATCAACTTTGGATTCTACACATTTTTTCGTGTGAAGCTTCTTTTTCGAGTTATCCTGGTTTGTCGACTTAAAATTTACACCCTGTATAGAAGAGCTTTGCAACAACTGCTCGAAAGTAACGTGCTCCTAAAATAGAGTGAACACCTCGAACTAATTTATGAGCATAACATGACGTCATATGAGCAATAACGTATATGACATAATCTGTTACTAAAAACCATCCGTAAAGTAAGTTATAAAGCGCCTAGCATATCTACAGATGTGACTTGTTCCTACATCAAAATCACAAGTGTCACTAACGTATCCAATGTATGAAACTTCCGTTTCAAAATGGCCTAAGGCCGAAATTGTATAATCCTACAGAAAATAAAGAGAATGGCAGCTGAAGGCTTCAAGAAATCATTCAAAAAATTGTCACTGCTGTTGCTAAGGGCGCAGCGTCGGTAACGTTAAGAGGTGGTAGTACGCACCAAATCAAGAAAAAAAATGTTTAGGAAACGGGCTATAACTGCAGACCTATGAGCGCTTGTTCATCTTTCGCTACTGTGAAACACATTCCTTCTACTGAGTAAGTCCTCATACCTCTGAAGGTTTCCAGTTTAGAAACCATATTTATTGAATCTGTGGAAGTTGCCTACCTTACAATCCTAGCAACAACAGTACCAATATATGTTGTCCGCCGTCAGGTGCATCAAAATGATTTTCGCTTATAACTTTCGACTTGGTCGTTTCCGGACCAGAGTCACTTACCTCAAAGGTTCTAACCGCATCACGGAATCACCTCGTGTATTAGATTTCAGTAAAATTTTAAAGTTACTGAAATTGGTACAACTTTGAGACTTCGCCCAGCTTTCTTGCATACATTAACATATTACTTGTAGCCGTTTCAGAGCAGTAAGTGAAGAACGGGGTACATTAATTTGCGGCAGTTTCAAAAAACAGTTATCACGGATATGCTTTTCCTTACAGATACGATGTACGAACTTTATTTCATTACAGATGTTTTCACTACAAGACAGTTGCATACTATTATCAAAACAAATTTATAAGTTTTTCAGGAGACCAGAAGTCGCACTAAATATTTTTTATTTACTGGTTTCGTTCGTTTAACAAAGCGTCGTCAGAAACCGTGGAATTCACGGTTCAATGTAGTCGGCTGACTCTAAACTACTTTGAACTATTTTGAACTGTAAATTGCACAGTTTCTGACGGCGGACTTGAACGAAACTGGTCGATGAAGAACGTGAACTAGACTTGTGGCTGTTCTGATAAACTTCAATTCAACAACCGCTGTTTCTGCTGAAGGCAATGTCTGCTCTCATTTCGTATTAATACATTTATTCTTCATTGACTAAGGGCGGTTCTGTTAAATGTTTGGTTTGGACGGAAATACTAGGACCATCTGTTGCCCATGCGCAAGTTTTTAATGTACCATATCTCCGTCAGTTTTGATAGTGACCAGCGAAAGAGAGGAAAACATTAATCATGCGACGTTTACAAAATCCAATTTTGATGTACGGAAATTAGCTTTTTGTGGCAGTGAGTGCGACGGCTGGGCTCAGATTAGTTGATGCGAAAAAAAAAAGCTATTAAGCCTGTATAGCCGCTAACAGCCAACCTGGAAACCCTTAACTGACTATTAAAAGCGGTAGTAGGAGGGGGGGGGGGGAGAAACAGAGGAGGGTCCGCCACTCACGCCTACGTCCGATGGATGTCACTTCGCTGTGATCCGGTGTGTTGGGACTGTAAGGCACCAACGGGATCAATGGCAGTGAAGCTTCGGCACCACAAACAGGCATGCACCAGCATTTAGTTCTACATCTACATTTACCCTCCGCAAGCCACCCAGCGGTGTGTGGCGGAGGGCACTTTACGTGCCACTGTCATTACCTCCCTTTCCTGTTCCAGTCGCGTATGGTTCGCGGGAAGAACGACTGTCTGAAAGCCTCCGTGCGCGCTCTAATCTCTCTAATTTTACATTCGTGATCTCCTCGCGCGGTATAAGTAGGGGGAAGCAATATATTCGATACCTCATCCAGAAACGCACCCTCTCGAAACCTGGCGAGCAAGCTACACCGCGATGCAGAGCGCCTCTCTTGCAGAGTCTGCCACTTGAGTTTATTAAACATCTCCGTAACGCTATCACGGTTACAAATAACCCTGTGACGAAACGCGTCGCTCATCTTTGGATCTTCTCTATCTCCTCCGTCAAACCGATCTGGTACGGATCCCACACTGATGAGCAATACTCAAGTATAGGTCGAACGAGTGTTTTGTAAGTCACCTCCTTTGTTGATGGACTACATTTTCTCTCCCAATGAATCTCAACCTGGTACCCGCCTTACCAACAATTAATTTTATATGATCATTCCACTTCAAATCGTTCCGCACGCATACTCCCAGATATTTTACAGAAGTAACTGCTACCAGTGTTTGTTCCGCTATCATATAATCATACAATAAAGGATCCTTCTTTCTATGTATTCGCAATACATTACATTTGTCTATGTTAAGGGTCAGTTGCCACTCCCTGCACCAAGTGCCTATCCGCTGCAGATCTTCCTGCATTTCGCTACAATTTTCTAATGCTGCAACTTCTCTGTATACTACAACATCATCCGCGAAAAGCCGCATGGGACTTCCGACACTATCTACTATTGTGAAAAGCAATGGTCCCATAACACTCCCCTGTGGCACGCCAGAGGTTACTTTAACGTCTGTAGACGTCTCTCCATTGATAACAACATGCTGTGTTCTGTTTGCTAAAAACTCTTCAATCCAGCCACACAGTTCGTCTGATATTCCGTAGGCTCTTACTTTGTTTATCAGGCGACAGTGCGGAACTGTATCGAACGCCTTCCGGAAGTCAAGAAAAATAGCATCTACCTGGGAGCCTGTATCTAATATTTTCTGGGTCTCATGAACAATTAGAGCGAGTTGGGTCTCACACGATCGCTGTTTCCGGAATCCATCTTGATTCCTACATAGTAGATTCTGGGTTTCCAAAAACGACATGATACTCGAGCAAAAAACATGTTCTAAAATTCTACAACAGATCGACGTCGGAGATATAGGTCTATAGTTTTGCGCATCTGCTCGACGACCCTTCTTGAAGACTGGGACTACCTGTGCTCTTTTCCAATCATTTGGAATCCTCCGTTCCTCTAGAGACTTGCGGTACACGGCTGTTAGAAGGGGGGCAAGTTCTTTCGCGTACTCTGTGTAGAATCGAATTGGTATCCCGTCAGGTCCAGTGTACTTTCCTCTATTGAGTGATTCCAGTTGCTTTTCTATTCCTTGGACATTTATTTCGATGTCAGCCATTTTTTCGTTTGTGCGAGGATTTAGAGAAGGAACTGCAGTGCGGTCTTCCTCTGTGAAACAGTTTCGAGTCATAGCTTAAGACTTTGACTACCATCTGGGCGTATGTGTGCCACGATAGATTATCGCAGAACTACTGCTACGTGTCAATGCCCCACTGTTAAAGGGAAGCCTACTAATGGTTAGCAGATTCCTACAATTACAGATAGGCTGTGTTGTCCTCAAGTTTTATTGTTAACCCTCGTCTCCGTATTGTTACATCTAACTACGAGGGTTGGAACTTTAATAGCGGCAACTATTTATTTACAGCTCGTACAAAATAGATGAGTATTTCAGAGTTTTACTGATCTTCAAAGTAGTCACCAGCATTGTGTATAACTCGTTGCCAGCGATGTGGAAGTCGTAGGATAATCTTATCAGTGCCAGTTCTGTTGACAGTCGAGCGGCGCGGTCTATTGCCCAACGAATTTGTAGCAGTTCTGAAGCGAATGCCGTGAAGTGTTTCCTTCAGTTTAGAAATCGAGTTGAACTCACGATAGCTTAAGTCAGGGGAGGTTAGTAGGTGGTATAGCACTTAGCAGCCCCATCAGTCAAACAAATCAGTAACAGCTTGGACTGTACGTGCTTGAGCTTTGTCCTGCAAAATCGTGATCAGGTCCTGCAGAAAGTGCCATTACTTTTGTCTCTAATCTGGTCGTAGGATGTGTTCCAAAAATGCACACCATAGAGACAGAAGTGGTGACACTTTCTGCAGTACTTGACCATCATTTTGCAGGACAATGCTCAAGCGCGTACACTGCAAATGGTTTGCACAGGACACACTTGGGTGGAGATTTGCGTCAAACCAGTCTTCGCACTGATGTCTAGAACGCTCTAAAGTCCTTCCATTAGCACAGGAATTGTATTCGCAGTTGCGAATAAGAACCACCATGAACTGTATACTGGGAAGACAACAGTGAAAATTTGTGCCGGAGCGCTACTCGAGCCCGGATTTCTCGCGTGTCTTAACCGCTTCAGCTATCCGTGCACGAATCACGGTCAGACCCAAACCTTCCTATCCCGTTATCTATGCGTCACAAACTGTGCTGTATATTTCCACCCAGAAATTGCATATTTATTGAGAGTCGAGGGCCTGGTCTTTCCGAATAATTACGATATAGCAATGTCTATGTTATTAAGAACAGAGGCACTGCTATTTCATCTTTACATTAGGTTTTGAAGTTTATCTGCACTAGAGGCAAACAGTATAAATGGCGTTAGTGAATCGGAGTTATTTCAAGTATGCGCCATTAATTCTTATTCCTTCTTTCTCAGATTAAATTTTCTGTTACACTATTTCTGACCAGTTTCAGTATTTTTTTTATATTAATTTCGTTCACTAGTTCTGGTAAGTGTCGTGGACTTTTGCTCTGGAGTATATGATGTCCGTGGTATTAGTGACACATAACACATAAAATTAGATCGCCTTTTTACATTATTTTTTTTCTTTCTGCTTTTAACATAATGCCGTGTATGCTCTTTGTCATTAGTTAAATACTGTAACGTAATAGCTGACTAAATAGATTGCCAAATTACAGTGACGACTTTTTTTGCAGTGGCGAAACAAAGTCTTAACCGCTTTGGTTATTTGTCCACGGCCAGACCCAAATGTCCATGTGTCGTCGTTACTGTTGCCTCTAGTGCAGATAAACTTCAAAACCTAATGTAAAGATGAAATATCAGTGCCTCTGTTCTTAATAACCACCTCCACTCGTGCACTTACTGTAATTCCCGTACAGCGGATGACATTTTAATTGAAAGTCGCTTCCTGATATCGGAGGATGAATACGATATTGCAGTGCCTGTGTCGTTGAGAAGAACGTTGCAACGTTCCCCGAAGGAACTGCAATATCAGATCGTTATTACGCCCATTTAATTAAGAGGACGAAACACAATTAACTTATCTCTCTCGAATCATCTTCCTCTCCGAAAAGAGGAAGACAGATGAACATCCAGGGACCAATAAATGTCTTTTCAATTATACTGACCCAATTTTTTTCTACTCTGGAGACGGAAAAATAATGATACGCAACACTGCACATGTCATGCTCGAATAGTTTGCTATTTAAAAACAGTTTGAGCTCCGGAAAATATGCGTCTTTGTCAGGATTGGTCATTGAAAGAACAGGTGCACGGCATGGAGAGGGTCTTGAAAGAAGGATATAAGATGAACATCAAAAAAAGAAAAACAAGAGTAGTGGCATATAGTCGTATAAAATCAGGCGATTCTGAGGGAATTAGATTAGGAAATGAGACACTAAAAGTATTAGATTAGTTTTTCTATTTGTGCAGTAAAGCAGCTTATGATGACGGAAGCAGAGAGGATATAAAATGTAGACTAGCAATGGCAAGAAAAGCGTTTTTGAACGAGAATAATATGAAAACGTCAAATATAAATTTAAGTTTTAGGAAGCCAGTTCTAAAGGTATTTGTCTGGAGTGCAGCCTCGTACGGAAGTGAAGCATCCATGATACGCGGTTTATGCGAGAAGAAAAGTAGAAGCTTTTGAAATATCGTGTTAGAGAAGAGTACTTAAGGTTAGATGGATATACCGCGTAACTAATAAAGAAGTACTGAACAGAAACTGGGATGAAAAAATTTATGGTATAATTTGACTGAAAGAAGGGTTCTGAGACATCAAGGAATCATAAATTTAGTACTGGAGGGAAATGGGGGGAGGGGGGGGGGAGCGGTAAAAATTGTAGAAGGAAACCAAGAGATGAATACAGGAAGCAAATTTAGAAGGATGTAAGTTGCAGTAGTTATTCGGAGATGATGAGGCTTGCACAGGGTAGACTACTGTGGGAAGCTGCACCGAAACAGTCTTAGAACTGAAGGCCACAACAACAGTTTGTTTCTTAATATGAAATAGATATCGTTGAATTGTGTATATAGGTTTTTAATTTAAAAAATATATAATTATTCTGAAACGAGCTACATTCTTCATATTGAAATACTTTGCATAAAAGCTTTAAAAAATATGTGAAGAAATTTTTTACGTAAAGTTCATCTTCATTTTATATAAGCCATTTACTACCAATTAAATCATAAATGCACAACAAGTACGTTATGTAACTTCACGCAGCAAGAGAGAAATTCCCACAGCGGAAAAAGGAAATTAGTAAGCTAATTCACACACGTAACCTGACCACTCCCGATCCACGGGATAACAAGCAGCCGGATAAAAAATTCAATTACGCAAATGCACCACATATCCATTGCCCGTGTGAAAACGAAAAACGCTTACTCCGGTCGTTGCCCTCATGAATATGCGAGTCGCTCCGGAGATACCGACGTTCGTTGCGTCCTCTGCAATGCGGTAGTCGCCGTTCGCAAGTGGACTTTGCAGACAGAAAGTAAACACTGACCTCCTTTTACGGAAATACCGATGAAGACAAAAGCTGTATTTCTCACACACATTCTTGTTGACATGTCACATAATTCCCAAATACAGTGCCTAGCAGCAGAACTTCACCGACTCTTAGAACTAAACTACCCCAGTACCTGGCATTGCCCACGTATGTATCCATCCCGATCTTCTGACAGTCCACCTTGTCCATCCCCCTCTGCCAAACTCCTCCAACCCCTTTCTCTGTTCACCTCCTCTTCCACCCCCTCTATCAGTCTCTTCATATCCCTCTCTTTTTTTCCATCTCCTTCCTCCTCCCCTATGTCCATCCCCTCCTCCGTATCTTCTCTCTCCACCACCAAGTTATTACCCCCACCCCAATAGCAGGCTGGTGATTCATACCCCCACGCTCTTTCTTCCCAGATAGTAAGTAACGCGTGTACCAAGTTTGACTGAAATCGATCCAGAGGTTTAGGAGGAGCTTTTTACGGGCAGCTTTGCCAGGGTACGCACATGTCACATATATTTAACTTAATTCACACGCATTTGACACATATTTCACTCGCAACTCTGGCGAATCTCACCCTGCAGCTGCGTTTTCTCGCAATTCAATATTTATCACGTCATACTGCCTGAACAATGCGTCGTAAATTATGTAATTTTGCAGATACATTCAGTGGTATATCTGGATATTGTCTGCGAAACGTGTTGCGTATAGAGTTAGTAGTAAAGACGTAATAAATTACAGTAGCAGCGGTACATTCAGTGGCAGAATACTGTCTGCAAAATGTGTCGCTAATACAATTAGTGGTAAAGAATTAACAAATTAAAATATCATGCCTGATGCGGCAATCTTACTGAATGAGCAAATAAAATTTAGTACGACAAACGTTTTTCCTTTCATCATTTTGTGAGGGTTGTCAGCGAGAAAAAGTTTACTACAGGTTTGAAACTATGTGCAAAGTTTGTTGTATGTGCTAGGTGCTCTCGTTCTAAAATATTCGATTAATAAAGTTTGGGTATTCGCGTGGCCAGGGGTATCTACATCCACATCATCGAACAGAACGATTGTCGGTGAGCCTCTGTATTGGCTCTCAAAGTTCTCAAATTTTGCCGGCCGGAGTGGCCGAGAGGTTCTAGACGCTACAGTCTCGAACCGCACGACCGCTATGGTCGCAGGTTCGAATCCTGCCTCGGGCATGGATGTGTGTGATGTCCTTAGGTTAGTTAGGTTTAAGTAGTTCTAAGTTCTAGGGGGCTGATGACCTCAGTAGTTAAGTCCCATAGTGCTCAGAGCCATTTGAACCATTATTGTTCTCAAATTTTCTTCTCATGGTCAGTACGCGAGACGTATTAAGGGGAAGTAATACATTGTCCGACTCTTTCCGGAAAATGCTCTCTCGAAATTTCAATAGTAAATCTCTCCGTGATGCACGATGCCTCTCTTGTAACATCTGCCAATGGAGCTTGTTGAGCATCTTCGTAACGCTCTCATGGCGACTGAACGATCCCGAGACGAAACGTGCCGCTCTTCTTTGGATCTTCTCTATCTCTTCTATCAGTCCTATCTGGCAGGGATCCCAGGTAAATGAACAATACTCAAGAACGGGTCGCACAGGTGCTTACAAGCCACTTCCTTCGCGGATGAGTTACACTTCCTCAAGATTCTTTCTACGAATCCGTCTGGCATCTCGTTCTCCCACTATTTGTTTTATATTGTTATTCCACTTAAGATCGCTCCAGATAGTTACTCCTAGATGTTTTACGGCAGCTACTGTTTCCACCGATGTGTCATCAATAGTGTAGCTGTACAGTAGTGGATTTGTTTTCCTGTGTGTGCACAATATATTACATTTATTTACGTTCGTGGTCAAGTGCCAGACCCTACGCCATTCAGCATATTCTCTGGAGGTCATTCTGCAAATCGTTACCATCTTCTGGCGTTGGTACTTCGTTATAGACAACAGCATCATTTGCGAACAGCCTTAGAGAGCATCCGGCGATTTCTTCTAGATCATTTAACACATCAAAAAAGTTTTGCATCACCTCGGTTCCGAGAGTTCCTGAACCTGTACAGAAAATTGGAATAGAGATCAACATAAACATCATTTCCGCCCTTTTTATTGCTCATGAAAGCCACACATTGTATGTCCTACCACCATACAGCGAGACCTTCAGAAGTGGTGGCCCAGATTAATGTACTCACCGGTACCTCTAATACCCAGTAGCACGTCCTCTTGCATGCCTGTATTCGTCGTGGCATACTATCCACTAGTTCATCACGGCAATATTGGTCCACATTGTCCCACTCCTCAACAGCGATTCGGCGTAGATCCCTCAGAGTGGTTGGTGGGTCACGTCGTCCATAAACACCCCTTTTTCTATCTATCCCAGGCATGTTAGATAGGGTTCATGTTTGAAAAACATGTTGGCCACTCTAGTGGAGCGATTTCGATATTCCGAAGGAAGTCATTCACAAGATGTGCACGATGGAGGTGCGAATTGTCGTTCCTGAAGGCGAATGCCTCGCCAATATGCTGCCGATATGGTTGCACTATCGGTAGGAGGATGGCATTCACGTATCGTGCAGCCGTTACGACACTTTCCACGACCACCAGCGGCGTGCGTCGGTCCCACATAATGCCACCCCAAAACATAAAGGAACCTCCACCTTGCTGCATTCGCTGGACAGTGTGTCTCAGGCCTTCCGGTTGACCGGGTTGTCTCCAAACACGTCTCTGACGACTCTCTGGTTGAAGGCATATGCGTCACTCATCGGTGAAGAGCACGTGATGCCAATCCTGAGCGGTCCATTCGGCATGTTGTTGGGCCCATCTGTACCGCGCTGCATGGTGTCATGGTTGCAAGGATGGACCTCGCCATGGACGCCGGGAGTGAAGTTGCGCATCATGCAACCTATTGCGCACGGTTTGAGTCGTAACACGACGCCCTGTGGCTGCACGAAAAGCATTATTCAACATGATGACGTTGCTGTCAGGGTCCCTCCGAGCCATAATCCGTAAGTTGCGGTCATCCACTGCATTAGTAGCCCTTGGGCGGCCTGAGCGAGGCATGTTGTCGACAGTTCCTGTCTCTCTGTATCTCCTCCACGTCCGAACATCGCTTTGGTTCACTCCGAGACGCCTGGACACTTGCCTTGTTGAGAGCCCTTCCTGGCACAAAGTAACAATGCGGACGCGATCGAACCGCGGTATTGACCGTTTGGCATGGTTGAACTACAGACAGTACGAGCTGTGTACCTCCTTCCTGGTGGAATGACTGGAAATGATCGGCTGTCGGACTCCGTCTGTCTAATAGGCGCTGCTCATACATGGTCGTTTACATCTTTGTGTGGGTTTAGTGACATCTCTGAACAGTCAAAGGGACTGTGTCTGTGATACAATATCCACAATCAACGTTTGTCTTCAGGAGCACTGGGATCCAGGGTGATGCAAAACTTTTTTTAATGTGTGCATATTGTAAATAGTAAGGATCCTACCACGCCCGACTGATGCAGTCTAACGCACAGCTTTCCGGATTGGGAAAGAGCGCCTGGTACCCGGCACGAATCCTCCCGGCGGACGTGTGTCGAGGTCCAGTGAGCTGGCCAGTCTGTGGATGGTTTTTAGGCGGTTTTCCATCTGCCTCGGCGAATGCAGGCTGGTTCCCCTCATTCCGCCTCAGCTACACTCTGTCGGCGATTGCTGCGCAAATGAATACGCGTACACCACCATTACTTTACCACGCAAACATAGGGGTTACACTCGTCTAGTGTGAGACGTCCCCTGGGGGTGTGGGGCGGCAGAGGGGTGAAGTGGACTGCGGTAGTTGTCGTGGGGTTGTGGACCACTGTGGCTGCGGCGGGGACGGAGCCTCTCCGTCGTTTCTAGGCCCCCGGTTAACATACAATACGATACAACGGTCCTACCTCCTTGGGGTACACCGGAAATTAGCTTTACATCTGTCGATTTTGTTCCGTTAAGAGCGTCGGTTTGAGTTCTTTCTGCAAGGGAGTCTTGAATCCAGTCACAAATCTGCTCCGATTCTAGATAAGCTCGTATCTTTTTTTTCCACTAAACTGCAGAGCTGAAGGTGTCAAATGTCTTTCTGAAGTCAAGGAAAATGACATCAATCCGAGCATCATTGTCTACGGCACATGGATCTCATGGAGGAACAGAGAGAGCTGAGTTTCGCAGTATCTCTGTTTGCGGCATCCACGTTGATTTTTATAGAGGATAGTTTCTTTCTTCAAGAATGTCAAAATTCTTTAGCATAAAACGTGTTCTATAATTCTAGAACAGATTGGCGTCAACGATGTAGATCTATAAATGTGTGCATCTGTCTTACGGCCCTTCTTAAAAACGGGAATAACCTGCGCTTTCTTCTAGTCTCTATGTACCCTTCGTGGCTCAAGCGATCGACGACAAGTTATTACTAGAAGGGGAACAAGTGATTTCGCATAATCTTTTAGTTCTTTTCAATCCCCACCCTCACTCCTGTGACAAGCATGGGGTTGTTAATCCCACACCAAATCTTTCCAGGAAATAAGTGATAATGTGTATCAAGTTTCTTTGAAATCGAGCCAGTGGGTTAGGAGATGTACATACAAACATTTTCATAACAGGTATGTGTATTGATGTATCACGTCTTCTGCAGGGAAAACTTGTCAGTAAAGCACCGATATTCACCCTTTCGTATTGCACTACAAACTTCGGAGTACGCTCTTCTACATCTACGTGTTTACTCCGCGATGCGCTTTGTAGCGTGTGACTGAGAATACTTTGTGCACCTTTGTCGCTTTCATGTCCCACTGGTGAACGGTGTGCGGAAGGAACGATTGCTTGTAAGACTCCCTGTGGACTCGAATGTCTCATTTTATCATCATGGTCTTTTCGCGAGGTATACGAAGGAGGACTCTTCTAAAAAAGTACTCTCACGGAATTTTAACAGCAAACAACACACTGATCCAGAACACTTCTCCCGTAACGTCTGCCACTGGATGTGAATGAGCATCTCCGTGATGGTTTCGCGCTTCCTAAACGAAACTGTGATGGATTTCGCAGCTCTTCTTTGTATCTCCTCCATTTGCTCTATCAGTTCAAGGTAGTACGACTTCCAAATCGAGGAGTCCGCAGCTGGTGGTCGTGCGGTAGCGTTCTCGCTTCCCGCGCCCGGGTTCCCGGGTTCGATTCCCGGCGGGGTCAGGGATTTTCTCTGCCTCGTGATGACTGGGTGTTGTGTGATGTCCTTAGGTTAGTTAGGTTTAAGTAGTTCTAAGTTCTAGAGGACTGATGACCATAGATGTTAAGCCCCATAGTGCTCAGATTCATTTGAACCAAACCGAGGATCGTTACAATTAACGATCAAACAAGGCTTATATACGAGGGCAGTTCAATAAGTAATGCAACACATTTTTTTTCTCGGCCAATTTTGGTTGAAAAAACCGGAAATTTCTTGTGGAATATTTTCAAACATTCCCGCTTCGTGTCGTATAGTTTCACTGACTTCCGACAGGTGGCAGCGCTGTACGGAGCTGTTAAAATGGCGTCTGTAACGGATGTGCGTTGCAATCAACGGGCAGTGATCGAGTTTCTTTTGGCGGAAAACCAGGGCATCTCAGATATTCATAGGCGCTTGCAGAATGTCTACGGTGATCTGGCAGTGGACAAAAGCACGGTGAGTCGTTGTGAAAAGCGTGTGTCATCATCGCCGCAAGGTCAAGCAAGACTGTCTGATCTCCCGCGTGCGGGCCGGCCGTGCACAGCTGTGACTCCTGCAATGGCGGAGCGTGCGAACACACTCGTTCGAGATGATCGACGGATCACCATCAAACAACTCAGTGCTCAACTTGACATCTCTGTTGGTAGTGCTGTCACAATTGTTCACCAGTTGGGATATTCAAAGGTTTGTTCCCGCTGGGTCCCTCGTTGTCTAACCGAACACCATAAAGAGCAAAGGAGAACCATCTGTGCGGAATTGCTTGCTCGTCATGTGGCTGAGGGTGACAATTTCTTGTCAAAGATTGTTACAGGCGATGAAAAATGGGTTCATCACTTCGAACCTGAAACAAAACGGCAATCAATGGAATGGCGCCACACCCACTCCCCTACCAAGAAAAAGTTTAAAGCCATACTCTCAGCCGGTAAAGTCATGGTTACAGTCTTCTGGGACGCTGAAGGGGTTATTCTGTTCGATGTCTTTCCCCATGGTCAAACGATCAACTCTGAAGTGTATTGTGCTACTCTTCAGAAATTGAAGAAACGACTTCAGCGTGTGCGTACGCACAAAAATCTGAACGAACTTCTCCTTCTTCATGACAACGCAAGACCTCACACAAGCCTTCGCACCCGAGAGGAGCTCACAAAACTTCAGTGGACTGTTCTTCCTCATGCACCCTACAGCCCCGATCTCGCACCGTCGGATTTCCATATGTTTGGCCCAATGAAGGACGCAATCCGTGGGAGGCACTACGCGGATGATGAAGAAGTTATTGATGCAGTACGACGTTGGCTCCGACATCGACCAGTGGAATGGTACCGTGCAGGCATACAGGCCCTCATTTCAAGGTGGCGTAAGGCCGTAGAATTGAATGGAGATTACGTTGAAAAATAGTGTTGTGTAGCTAAAAGATTGGGGAATAACCTGGTGTATTTCAATGCTGAATAAAACAACCCCTGTTTCAGAAAAAAAATGTGTTGCATTACTTATTGAACTGCCCTCGTACTTTATGGGTGGACTACGCTAAGTATTCTTCCAATTAATCTCAGTCTGGGACTTACCTTTTCTATGAGTAGTATTATGTTGTTCTTCCAGTTTAAATCACTTCGCACACTCCCACGCATTTAATGGATGACTGTTTCTAGCAATTGATTTCTCTGTTGGAATGGAAGCATTGGTGTGTCGGAGATGAGGAACTTCACAGCCCGAAAAGTCTCATCTGCTCCAGCACTCTTCAGACCGTAGACGGTTTCGGCGAACATTGAGTCAAAGATTTGGGCCTTCAGTCCAGTAAGAGAGATTTCATGTCTGTAAGAGCCACTCGCCCCACTCCTTGATAGCCGTCTATGATAGCAGCATCGTCGTAGACCAGATGCAGATAGAACTGTGTACCAAAGTTAATCGTTAAATGAAATGTTATATTCATTGTCATTTAGTACTATTCAAGAAATAAACAGTTATCAATGTGTTCAGTGGCAGTACTAAATATGTATTATCATTCATGTGAGGCTGGATTGCATTCAGTTAAACAATCGTTTATTAAAGAGTTTTACTAAACTGAACTAACATTCTTCATATGTGTTACACGAGGAGCGTTCAAAAAATAATGGAACCAAATTTTTCTGAAAGCACTTTGATTTTATTCATCATCCAATACACCATATTACACTACTGGCCATTAAAATTGCTACACCAAGAAGAAATGCAGATGATAAACGGGTATTCATTGGACAAATATATTATGCTACAACTGACATGTCATCACATTTTCACGCAATTTGGGTGCATAGGTCCTGAGAAATCAGTACCCAGAACAACCACCTCTGGCCGTAATAAGCCTTGAAACGCCTGGGCATAGAGTCAAACAGAGCTTGGATGGCGTGTACACGTACAGCTGCCCATGCAGCTTCAACACGATACCACAGTTCATCAAGAGTAGTGACTGGCGTATTGTGACGAGCCAGTTGCTCGGCCACCATGGACCAGATGTTTTCAATTGGTGAGAGATCTGGAGAATGTTCTGGCCAGGGCAGCAGTTGAATATTTTCTGTATCCAGAAAGGCCCGTACAGGACCTGCAATATGCGGTCGTGCATTATCCTGCTGAAATGTAAGGTTTCGAAGGAATCGAATGAAGGGTAGAGCCTCGGATCGTAACACATCTGAAATCCAACGTCCACTGTTCAAAGTGCCGTCAATGCGACCAAGAGCTGACCGAGACGTGTAACCAATGGCACCCCATACCATCACGCCGGGTGATATGCCAGTATGGCGATGACGAATACACGCTCCAATGTGCGTTCACCGCGATGTCGCAAAACACGGATGCGACTATCATAATGTTGTAAACAGAACCTGGATTCATCCGAAAAAATGACATTTGCCATTCGTGCACCCAGGTTGTCGTTGAGTACACCATCGCAGGCGCTCCTGTCTGTGATGCAGCGTCAAGGGTAACCGCAGCGATGGTCTCCGAGCTGATAGTCCATGTTACTGCAAACGTCGTCGAACTGTTCGTGCAGATGGTTGTTGTCTTGCAAACGTCCCCATCTGTTGACTCAGGGATGTGGCTGCACGATCCGTTACAGCCATGCGGATAAGATGCCTGTCATCTCGACTGCTAGTGATACGAGGCCGTTGGGATCGGAATTCCGTATTACCCTCCTGAACCCACCGATTCCATATGCTGCTAATAGTCATTGGATCTCGACCAACGCGAGCAGCATGTCGCGATACGATAAACCGCAATCGCGATAGGCTACAATCCGACCTTTATGAAAGTCGGATACCTGGTGGTACGCATTTATCCTCCTTACACCAGGCGACGCCGGTCAACTGTTGTTTGTGTATGAGAAATCGGTTGGAAACTTTCCTCAAGTCAACACGTTGTGTGAAAGCTCTGAAAAGCTAATCATTTGCATATCACAGCATCTTCTTCCTGTCGGTTAAATTTCGCGTCTCGTCCAACGACTCACCTTGCTTTTGTTTACTGCCAGATCTCCGTAAACTTTCTGCAAGCTCCTATGAATATCTGCGATGCTGCGGTTTTATGCCAAAAGAAACGCAATAACAGCTCCCTGTTTGGAACGTACCTCTCTTATAGAAGCCACTGAGAAGGCTATGCATAGCGCCCTCACATATCGGAACTTTGTGAGACTACAGGGGCTGAAGGGAGAATACTTGCAATGTTCCACAACAAATTCGACATTTTTCAATGGAAATTGGCCTAGAAAAAATTTGTTGCATTATTTATTAAACGACCCTCGTAATAATCATTCGACATCCTCCAGAAGTGAAGTTATTGAACAGCCATCTAGATTACTACGCTGTATATAAAAGAAGACATATTTATTCCGTGCAAATCGCGAACCTACCTACCAACCTTCCTCTCCACACGGTAATCCTGAGAGCAAAGCCAGCGCAAAAAAGAACTGAAGCAAAAAGTAGAGCTTCCCATTTCATCAGAGGCAGAGGTCTTTGGGCTTATTGCGTTTCTTTAATCTGCAGACCTTGTCGTCTCGCGCAAATTCAATAAGAGCTAGCTGCTTGTTAAGTTGCACCGGGCGCCATATTGCCGGCTTGCTTCTCGTGGCAGCAATTTGGAGAGGCGGAGCTGCGCGACGGAGCAACGTCGTCTGCCCGGAGAGCCCTCGCGCGATCCGTCGCTGCAGAATGGTTTACAAAAGGAACAGCCAGCACGAGCATCGCCCGGCCTCGAGCCTAATTTGTATCAAAATACCTCACAGGTAGTCTCTCTCCTATCCGCCTGAATTCGCTCGCATTGCATACGCTTGTTAAAAACTTGTGTTGTGACATATAAATCGCAAGCATCAAGATTTGTGTCACCTCCTAATATAAAGTGGCTGTTGAAGAGAAAATACGGTAGATGGCAGAGAAGCGCAATAGGGTTCAGTTGGATAAGCAAACGATTTGACGTTGGCATTGTAGACAGTAACAGTAACCTCTGTCTCACTGGATATGATGCCAATACCTGTAATGACGTGTATAAAAAAGCTTTCCGATGCAGAGATTGGCAACTTGCTCCATACGCACTTTACTTACTTTACACATGGGAAGGTCCTTATGTACCGTACGCCTGCTCTGCGAGACTCTTCCATTTCTTACCGTTGAGCGCATTCTTTCGGCTGAGTACACTGTTTCCCCATTTGGTATCGATGTTCATGCCACCTGTGCGCTGCCAGATGTTATCTCGCCACCTAATTTTGGGTCTTCCTATTCCTCTTGAACCATCTACTGTTTTGCAAAATGCTATACTAGATAGTCTACACTCCATCACTCCTGCTACACCGGCTACCCAGTTCAACCTTCTCTTCTTTACCACTTCGACGGTATTGTGGTGTTTGAACCGTTCTCTTAATTCTTCATGTTTTCCATATCCTCAGCCGGCAGCGGTGACCGAGCGGTTCTAGGCACTTCAGTACGGAACAGCGCGACTGCAACGGTCGCAGGTTCGAATCCTGCCTCGGGCATGGATGTGTGTGATTTCCTTAGGTTAGTTACGTTTAAGTAGTTCTAAGTTCTAGGGGACTGATGACCTCAGCAGTTAAGTCCCATAGTTCTCAGAGCCATTTGAACCATTCATATCCTCTATTCCATGTTATTTTTATCATATACAGGTCCAAAAGTTATCCTTAATATTTTTCTTTTGAATGTAAGCAGTTTTTGTTCATTTTTTTCTAAATATTAATGATTCAAATTCATACGATTTTTCCCGGTATAATCGTCGATCGATAGAAGCGAATTTTGAAGTTAGGACTAAGTGATATTTTCTTCCGAATTCTGATGAAACCAAAAAATGTTTCGTTCGCTTTTGCTAGATGGGCATCAATTTCTATATCCATTCTATTGGTGTTACTAGAAAGACTGCCTAAGTACCTCATAGCGGTCAACAGTCTTGGAAATGAACCCATCTACATTCAAAGGAGCATCACTTTTGATTTTCTTATTTATGACCAAGTATTCTGTCTTTTCTTCTTTAACACGTATTCCTGTTTTCTCAGTGATATTGCAATAGTTTTGCATCATTCTGAATAATTGTGTTTTGGAATTACGTTTATTAGTGCTACAACATCTGCGTAGGCAAGTCTAACTGGGTTCACCTCGTGCAGTTGGATCTCTTGCGGATCAACTGTACTAAATTACCTACTGATCTTCTCCAAGACGAGATTAAATAAAATAGGTGAAATAGCATCCCCCTGTCTTAGTCCAGTGTACGTCATAAAGTTTTAAATTTCTCCTACACAGAAAAAGAAAATTATATACTTCACAAAACGAGTGACGTAGTGTGCTGTGACTACAATGTCAATAATTCACGATTAGACTCAGTGAACTCATACAAATATGTTGGTGTGGTAGTTTGTTACACCGACTTCCGTGACGCTCACTGTGAGTCAAAGACATATGTGGCCATGAGTATCTCCCTTCTGTATATGCACTCTTTACAATCGTTGTTTGGTTCAGATGGTTCTGAGCATCATGGGACTTAACATCTGAGGTCATCAGTCCCCTAAACTTAGAACTACTTAAACCTAACTAACCTAAGGACAGCACACACATCCATGCCCGAGGCAGGATTCGAACTTGCTATTGGTACAATACACATCAGCAATATTTTTGGATGGATGCAATATTCTTCCAAATAACAAAAGTCAGTTATCTGCCTTACGTACGAAGGAAAATCTAATTGGCAATAACCCAACGAAGGCCTACTTAAAGAGTTTCGAGAACTAGTATTAGGTGAAGAATCTGGAAATACTCATCAGATCCCTACGTATCGCTCCCGTAGGAACTGTGAAGACAAGATTAGACGAATTGCAGCATGCACACAGACATTTAAGCAATCATTTTTCCTGCGCTTCATACACGATTGGAACGGTGATCTACCTTAACACATGGTACTATGGGAAGTACACTCTTCCATGAACACAGAGTAACTTCCTGATACATTGAAACTGTGTGCCGGACCGAAATCTGAACCCTGGACCTTTGCATTTCCCGGGCAAGAACTCCACCAACTGAGTTACCCGAGCATGACTCATGACACATCCTCACAGTTTTACTTCCGCCAGCACCTTGTCGCCTGCATTCCAAACTTCACAGAAGTTTTCCGGCCAGATTGGCGCCACCCCTTGCGCTTCTTGCGTGGGACTGTCCGGTTGGCTATTTTCAAAATTCTCTTAAGAGGTGATTTCGAAGATTCGACCTCCTTTTGTTCTTGGCGTGCCCACTGGTTACTCAGTTTGGTCAGATGATGCAAGTTTAGACGTGATTATTTCCATGGGGACTCCAGGGAGTGTAGAGGAGGAACGCTTTTGACACTCTGGATCCAGATTTCGATCGGCACAGGTGTTCCTTCATGACTGGCGAACGTAAATGTCATAGAGATCCTTCGAGGCGACAATTTTCATTTTAATCAAATGAAACTATATGGTTCAGAGACCTTGTCGAGTCTCAAACATCTGTGATGTATACATGCACAGTCAAGCGACTAATGAAAATTTGTGCCAAGGTCAGGATGCGAACCTGGGTCTACTGCCCAATGGGCAGATGTGCTACCCACTATGCTACCCTGACTTAGCGACTTTGCACAACTACATGGACTGCCCTGGCAGGCCTCTCTGTCATCCAAGTTCCCACTCACCCATCAGCCCAATTGGTATTCCTCCTAAACTCGAACAACTAACAGCATTGCAGAGACTATCAGCTGTATTTGAACAGCATCGAAAGGAACAGGGCATCCTGCCTGAAACCCTGGCATAGCTTCTTTAATCAAATGAAACTATGTGGTTGTAGAGACCTTCTGAAGTCTCAAACATGTATGATGTACGCTGAAGAGCCAAATAAACTGGTACATATGCCTAATATCGTGTAGGGTCCCCGCGAGCACTCAGAAATGTCGCAACACGACATGCTTGGACTCGACTAATCTCAGATGTAGAGCTGGAGGGAACTGACACCATGACCTTGCACGACTGTCGATAAATCCGTAGGAGTACGAGGGGTGGAAATCTGTTCTGAACAGCACGTTGCAAAGCATCCAATATATGCTCAATAAAGCTCATGTATGGGGAGTTTGGTGGCCAGCCAAAATCTTTAAACTCTGAGGACTGTTCATGGATCCACTCTGTATCAATTCTGGACGTTGGGGCGTCGCATTGTCCTACTGGAATTACTGAAGTCCGTCATAGTGCACAATGGACATGAATTGATGCAGGTGATCAAGCAGGATGCTTACGTAATTGTCATCTGTCAGAGTCGTATCTAGACGTATCAGTGGTCCCATATCACTCCAACTGCACATGCCCCACGCCATTATAGAGCCTTCGGCTCCGAAAGCCCATAGTGATGATGTTTCGTTGAATGGTTCGCACGCGAACACTTGTTGATGGCCCAGCACTGAAATCGTAGCAATTTGCGGAAGGGTTGCACTTCTTTCGTGTTGGACGATTTTCTTCAGTCTCCTTTTCTTGCAGAATCTTTTTCCGGCAGAAGCGATGTCGGAAATTTGATGTTTTACCGGATTCCTGATATTTACGGTACACTTGTGAAATGGTCGTACGGAAAATCCCCACTTCATCGCTACATCGTAGATGCTATATCCCATCGCTCGTGCGCCGACCGTAACATCACGTTCAAACTCACTTAAATCTTGATAACCTATCATTGTAGCAGCGGTAACCGATCTAACAACTGCGCCGAACATTATACAGGCGTTGCTGACTGCAGAGCCGTATTCTGCTTATTTGAATATGTCTGTATTTCAACACGCGTGCCTATACCAGTTCTTTGGCGCTTCAGTGTACTTGTATACGCGGACTGAAGCGACAAACGAAAATTTGTACCAGATTTGATTTTGTTTTACCAGTTCCCTGCGACCCACTCACAAGTGTTTAATGTCTAATGAAAGCAATTCTTTCTCAACTTCATTAATGGTGTTTCTTTTTCATATGTAAATATCCTTTTTCTTTTCTCATTTGTGTGCTCATGAGAGATTAAACTGAGAAAATATGGACTTCTTGTATCGTATCCATAGTCAGACAATCCCTGCCCTATCATTTAATAATTTTTGCAAAACCAGCACTAATGGTTCAGTTAAGGAACAATTGTGTGTTATCCGTTGGTCTAAATTTTTATATTATTAGTGTGGAAACATCGAGAGCGTACTGATTCCCTATAGTGTAGACGGGATCAGGCATTGAAACGATAAGTTAAGTTGAGACTCACGACCGGCAGCTTTCAAGAACAGGTCGTTCTCTCTTTGTCATGTGGTGATACCAGGTATTACAAATTGCATGCATTTTCTATGGTGATTTAGTGGACGAGTCTAAATGCAACAGGGTGCCCTCGTGTTCGTCAAAGCTGGAACGTGCAGGTAGAGTTTTCTGACGACGGCTGTTGTGAGCTCGGAAGGCAGAGTACTCACAGTGAATATGTAAAATAAATGGCTAAACATTGCCACTAATAACGTTCAACTACATCTTGGTTCATGTTCAAGGTAATATTATTAAGTAGGCTCAAGTCATCATACGAAAAATACTCCCGTAACAAAATAGAGCCATCTCCAACCTGACTATACCCTTCACACAGCTTGGGTTTTGCTTGTTTATTTGGGTCACACATGTAGTTCCGTAGGACCAAATCAGGGAGATAGTCCCTTTGGACGTTTAACGAGTCGGTACATGAAACAAACGTAAATAAAATAAAATGTAGACGAATCCTAAGGAGATGACAAGCGGTGAAATATATTACCATAATCAGTAGGAACTTGCCGACATAATAGAAGTAAAGATCCACGAGGAAATTCTTCACTGGAGACCTGCATGTGCGAGCATTACTGAATACTGCAGATCACTTCACTCCTTTCTGCACAAGGGTCAAGGAGGTGTGATCCAAATACAGATTCCATTTCTGCCTGCAGTTAAATGAGTGAAAACTGCTTATTCCTGGGAATAAGTTCATATTATTAAGAACATACGACATTAAAGAAAATAAATATTGAGAGGCCAATGTCAGAATTCGCAGATTCCTGGATAGGGGCCAACAAGTTGTTTGCATACTTTCACCACATATTGCTCAAACTGACCATTTCTGAGCAAAATGAGAAGAGTTACCCCAGAATATAACGCCGTATATTAGAAGCGAATGGAAATAAGCAAAGTAGATAATTTTCGTGTTAGACCGTCACTTATTGCAGATTCTATTTTGATGGTAAATATAGCAGCATTCAGTTTTTTATAAGATCCTGAACACGGGGGGTTAAACGCCTCATTGGGCTGCCAGTACACTTGACGTGCTGAGTCATTTAAAAAGAGACAAAATCATAGCCCTTCGGACCACAAAGATGCCTCCCACCTGCTACTGTCCAGAGTCTGTTTTGATGGAACCGTTAAAGGCCACAGTGAGTAATGGCCTTATTCGAGATACCCAACCCCAAAAGTCCATTCTGTGCAGTTTTCTTCCAAGTATTCGCTTTTAAACTGGTTGAGAAGCACTCACACTCACTGACAACTGTGATTCTTGTCGAGGTGAGACACCCTCCTTTCCCTGTTAGATAAGATTCTTACAACCACTGTCCCAACCTCATGTTACATATCTGCGAGTTGCAGACACGTTGAAGGGAACTGTCCATTCTCCAGCAAATCAGGCAGTTTACTTCACGTTTGTGATAACCATCACGTCCAAAGATCACTTTTTACGTCTTGAAACACATGACTGATACCACCACTCAGCTCACCTTTGGCGGCAGTCGAAACATTGCGTGTCAAACTCTTGAAGTGCGCCGAAATCAAATACATTAAGGGGCGCTGAATCAGGAGAACGTGCTGGTCGCGCAACAGGTCCTGCTCAACCTGTTGATTGCTCCCTAAAGTCTACAGTTAGCTGTGACCTGGATCAATACTGAAGTATGCTGACGCTCTGTGGTGTCTCCGCCAGACACCACACATGCTAGGTGGTAGCCTTTAAATCGGCCGCGGTCCGCTAGTATACGTCGGACCCGCGTGTCGTCACTATCAGTGATAGCAGACCGAGCGCCGCCACACGGCAGGTCTAGAGAGACTTCCTAGCACTCGCCTCAGTTGTACAGCCGACTTTGCTAGCGATGGTTCACTGACAAATTACGTTCTCATTTGCCGAGACGCTAGTTAGCATAGCCTTCAGCTACGTCATTTGCTACGACCTAGCAAGACGCCATTATCAATTGCTATTTATCTTGTGATGCATGTATCGTCAGACAGAAGTTCACCAATTATGGATTAAAGTTAAGTATTCCAGAAGCTACGTACTATTTTTGCTATTATAACACCTTGACCTGTTCCAGACCTCACGCCAGCCTGCGTGAGCTTAACGCGTGCCCTTCAGCTTGCCGTCCTTGTGGATTGGCTGTCTTGCCAGTCCACAAAACGCTCCATCAGATTGACTACAAACAAAAAACGAAGCTGTGTCCAGTAGTGTTGTAAGCAAATACTGTCAGTAAACTGCTCTTGTAATACTTGTCATAAATATAGATCCAACGGGAACGCCAAATGTTCGCGAGAAACACTTGTCATTTGTTGGTGAGGTCTAACAGGAATACATATATACCGGGGGATCAAAAAGTCAGTATAAATTTGAAAACTTCATAAACCACAGAATAATGTAGATAGAGAGGTAAAAATTGACACACATGCTTGGAATGACATGGGGTTTTATTAGAACCTCCCCATATTGCTAGACGCGTGAAAGATCTCTTGCGCGTGTCTTTGGTGATGATCGTGTGCTCAGCCGCCACTTTCGTCATGCTTGGCCTCCCAGGTCCCCAGACCTCAGTCCGTGCGATTATTGGCTTTGGTGTTACCTGAAGTCTCAAGTGTATCGTGATCCACCGACATCTCTAGGGATGCTGAAAGACAACATCCGACGCTAATGCCTCACCATAGCTCCGGACATGCTTTACAGTCCTGTTCACAAAATTATTCCTCTACTACAGCTATTGTTGAGGAATAATGTTGGACATATTGAGCGTTTCCTGTAAAGAACATCACCTTTTCATTGTCTTACTTTGTTATGCTAATTATTGTTATTCTGATCAGATGAAGCGCCATCTGCCGGACATTTTTTGAACTTTTGTATTTTTTTGGTTCTAATAAAACCCCATGTCATTCCAAACATGTGTGTCAATTTGTACCTCTCTATCTACATTATTCCGTGATTTATTCAGTTTTCAAATTTATACTGACTTTTTGATCACCATATATATATGACTGTGCAAATCACCATTATTCTTGAAATAGGCTTTATTTCTGAGTGCCACGAATATGTAGAAACATCATGATTAAATCTTGGTAGAGAAACACCTCGGTAAAAAAGCCATTAAAGGTGTGACGTTGGATCTCCCTATTGGCTGCAGCATCTGAAGTGATAAACGGCTCGATTGTATTGCTGTGCTGCGTTCCAAAATGGTTCAGTGACCTGCGCACATAGCAAAAAATCATAGCGCGTGAACTGTCTGGAAGTGCGTCACTAACCATATCGCTCATTGCATTCTACCAATGTTGTGACCTCAAATCATTCTTGCCCCATCAGCGTGCTTGGGACATAAACTCCTGGCTCCTCGGAAACTTAAATAAATGCAACAGGTTCTTTGATGGATATCCCCTGTTAGGTAATCTGACTGGGTAAAATACCGGATGGTTACAATTAAACTGACGGTGTTTCGAGTGCTGCGCTGCGACCTGTATACGTCGCAGGACGCTGCAACATTGTAGGTATGTTCATTAATCGGTGCACTCGCTGTGTATGCTGAAAAAAATAGTTCCCTTTTCTCCCACAGGTGTGCTGTAGTCAGTAAGAATGTTGTGTGGGTGCAGGAAAAAAGGGGAGAAACTACCAAACACATGATAACAATGGTTGTGGTATGTTTCTTAAGATATGGCAACAAGTTAAAACTGTTCAAAACTGTGCTGCATCCGTACCACGGCATGGTTGACAGCTGTTTGGCCGAGTGGTTCTAGGCGCTACAGTCTGGAACCGCGCGACCGCTACGGTCGCAGGTTCGAATCCTGCCTCGGGCATGGATGTGTGTGGTGTCCTTAGGTTAGTTAGGTTTAAGTAGTTCTAAGTTCTAGGGGACTGATGACCTCAGAAGTTAAGTCCCATAGTGCTCAGAGCCATTTGAACCATTTTTTGACAGTTGCTCGCAGCATATCCTGTGTAATCAGAGTGATATATCGCCGTACGCTGTTTATCAGGACAGGAGGAGTCCGGACACGTCACTGGTAGACACGATCTTTCAGATATCCCCACAACCAGAAGTCACACGGATTTAGGTCGTCGGATCTGGACGGTCACACATTTTGAGATTGCCTAGAGATGACGCAGTCGTTACCGAAAGTGTCTCGAGGCAAGTCTTTCACCTGACCATCGACGTGTTGTGTCGCTCCATCTTACATGAAAACAATGGTGCGGACATAGCAGCGTTTCTGCAAAGCTTCAATCACGTTTGCACACTGATGTCCTTATGACGTTCAAATGGTTCAGAGCACTATGGGACTTAACCTCTGAGGTCATCAGTCCCCTAGAACTTAGAACTACTTAAACCTAACTAACCTAAGGACATCACACACACCCATGCCCGAGGCAGGATTCGAACCTGCGACCGCAGCGGTCGCTTGGTTCCAGACTGTAGCGCCTAGAACCGCTCGGTCACTCCGGCCGGCCCTTATGACGTGCAGATGTTACTGTACACCTAACAGGCCCGGGTATCATCTTCTTGAAGAAAATCGAACCAAGACTTAAGGAGCTTCTGAAACCACACCACACAGGCACATTAGCTGAGCGCAGTGGATGTTCCACCACAACGTGTGGCGGAGCAAAACCCTATGTGCAACAGTTCTGTGCTTTCACGGCACCGAGCGCAGTAAATATTTTTCGTCCACCCGAAGAATATTCCCCGGCCACATTTTATCCACTCCCATGCGTGCCAAAAAGTGAAGGGCAAAGTCACTGTAGCCTTGCATTGTAGCCTATCCTGATGCTTCATTTAGTGCAGATTCTGAATCTTGTAGAACCACAAGTCTACAATGTGCCGCAAAATTTTTTGAACTGTTGACCGGGAGAGACACATTTCCCGTGACACATTTCGAGCACTGCCTGCATAATTAAGCCATGTGCTGCACGGTCGGCTGTAACTACAGCAACCTCATCAACAACTGCCACGGGAACGGGCTGCCTCCCTATCCCTGCTGTACCACCTAAGTCGCCTGTTTCTTCGTATTCCTGGATCACATTCTTTCGCCCGTTTATTGACATGCGGCCTCTTCGCAGCTGTCTCTGCCGACGATATTCCCACAATGCAGCGGTGCGGATCTGATAAAAGAGCTTTACCAGCAGTGCACCGTGTTTCTTCTCGAAAGTCACTGCGTTTCGTACGGACTTCAGCTTCTTAAACTTTTACACCAACAGTCATTTCGCATAAGAAATCAACACAGGTCGCCAAGCAACAAACAGCAGACTGACATCAGCACACGAAACATTTCACATTCTCACTGCTTGCAGCGCCATATTTTCACCTGGTGGCAGAAAGTGGAACTATTATTTTTTCTCCATATTCCGTGAGCGCACCGCAAATGAACATACCTACGATGTCTGAGCGTCCTGTAATGCATACAGCTCGCACTGCAGCATTCGGAACACCGTCGGTTTAATTATAACCACCCGGTACTTGTCACCTCTTTAAAAAGCACACTGTTCACGTTGGAACACTGTAGACTGTAGTGGTACCAGGCGGTGACCTTCCAACGGTCCGATCCGTCATGGTAGTAAAGTGATGTGTAACTGCCACTCGGTTCTATTGGACCAGAGCAGATGTGGCAGAATTGTAGACAGTGGCTATCGTGTTTCGACATGCCCATGGCATCACCGTAAATGACGTTGCTCCATTTGTTGATTGGTGTATCAGTGTAGACTGTTCATCTTGTATACCAGGAATGGTGTACCACACGAACGAACCACGTAAGAACAGTGGACAGGGACTGGAGACGACATTCAACGTTTGCCAAGACAATCAGATTCAGTCCCAACAGGAATGCTGCTGTCAGTGGATACAAGCTATCTCAATTGGTTGCTGAGCGAAAATTGTGGCGGAATCCGTGTGCAACGGACATTTGGTACCGAGAACACACAAAATGCCATTGCTTGCAGCGTTAGATGGAGAACATGTCTTAAATCGGCTAAACAATATACAGGGTGGAGCAGAGGAAACGCATGCTTTTCACTATTGAATGACTGGGACACGGTTTGATAAAAATAATAAAAACAAGCATTGAGTGATAGTTTTTTAATGCAGTTTTGAAATATGCATACTTTAATCAGGTTCGAAAAATAGTGACTTGGAGATGTCGTCCTTCTTGCTGGATGCAAATTCGGATCATCCCCGAAAGTTACGCATGGCTCTCTCCGACATTTTATTCGGCACGGATTCAATGGAATTCTTCAGGTCATCGATTGTGCGAGGCTTGTTCATGTAGACCTTTGATTTTAAATATCCCCACAAAAAGAAGTCGCATATCGACAAATCGGGTGAGCGAGGGGGCCAGTAAACATCACCATATCTCGAAATAACATGTCCTGGGAACATTTGTCGAACAACTTCCACGGATGCTCTCGCCGTGTGAGCTGTGGCGCCGTCCTGCTGAAACCATATTTCTCTCGTGTTCACTTGACGCCTTTCAAGTTCTGGACGAAGAAAGTTTTTTAACATTTTAACGCAGCGCGCCGATGTCACAATAACTGCAGTTCCTTCCACTTCAAAAAAATTAGGCCCACCAATCCCCATCTTTGAAATGCAGCACCACACTGTTATCTTTAAACTGTGGGGAGGTCTTTGGTGTAATTCATGTGGGTTCTTCGGCCCCCAATACCGACAATTTTGAACATTGACGTAACCGTCTACATGAAAATGTGCTTCATGACTAGAATACTGTAGCATCTGCGTCTTCCATAAAAATTTCGTCCATTACGCGGCAAAACTCTCTGCACTGCACAAAACCCCCTTCACTAAGCTGCTGGACGATCATTATCTTGTACGGTTGAAACTTAAGATCATCATGTGAGATGCGGTGAAGCGAGCGACGTGACATACCCAGCGCTACAGCCTGTCGTCTAGCCGATCGTTTCGGACTAGCAACAACTGCCGTTTTCACTCGGTCTACATTTTCCGGAGAACGAACTGAACGGGGAAGACCAGGTGGTTTCTTTTTCATCACAGATCCAGTGCTTCTAAACACTGCAACCCATTGGAGTACAGTATTTCGATCAGGCGCTGCACCTCGACGCTCAAATCAAAAATTTTGACGGAAAAGACGTTGCACTGCGACTACGGAATCATTGTTTCTAAGTACTGCTCGACAACGAACACATGAAGCTGTACGCTCCAACGCTCGATAGCTACTGAAATTGCATTGTATGGGCAGTCTGCCAACATTCATTCAAGGTCAATACCCCCTCTCGTCATCGCGTACTAGCGGTTCAAAAAACATGCGTTTCCTCTGCTCCACCATGTAGAAGCTGGACACGTGCTGACTAAAGGCGAAAAGTGTTCTCTGACGATTTGCGATTTTGGCTCCTTTCAAATGATACAAGGCGTTGAGAGTACCGATGGCCGCATGGGGAGTAGACCAGCAGTATGTGGGGGGAGCAGTTCAAGACAGAGTTGGTTCTCTGATGTTTGGAGAAGTTTTTCGTACCATGACTTGGACCCAACCATTCATTATGGCGTGAACAATGAGCATGATGTTTATTTCAACATTGTTGGTGCCCAAGTGCTCATCATGATTAGTACGTTGTGGACACTCCTGGCTTCCAAAATGACAATGGCTGCATTCGTGTTCTGACGAACACTCATCCCATCGCACTTCGACTTGCCCGGTACATCACCCGATTCTTAGACGATAGCAGCTGTCTGGGAACTTACGAATTGGGGCTAAAAGTTAGCGATCTACACCCCTGCAATTCTGTTTCTCATGGGACCTCTTCATCAATGAGTTGCTTCAGCTGGATATGGCGTACCTGGTCTCTCCTCTTCGCCCATTGAGGCCATTACACTGGTTATATAAACCGTACATATCTGTTTGGGGTACGCGCGTGTAACCGAGGGTGTTAAAGCACCGGTGGAGAGATGGGAAGGTGCGCTGATCACGGATAGAATACACCAGATGGATTAACGACGACGGTCTGTTTGCCGCGCAGCCTGGATGTGACTTTTAGGTGGTGTTCCACATACGATTAGGTGAATACTGGGCTGGTACATTAGTCCCGCCACAGTTACACGATTCGCAAACATTTAGAAAGCTTTTGCACACTTTCATATGAATAACACTACACGCAGACGATTTTGGTTCACATATTTCGTCCCACGGGGTAACACGGTGGCGACAAGAAGGGCAACTGTCCACCCCCTTACGTCAACATGACACATCTGTTATTAACCATTCCGCCCCTGCGCAGATGCAGGACAAATTGTACGACATCTGAAGTTTTAAATTTCACGTCCAAGAAATCGTTCAGGCAGGACAGTCGTGCAAACATACCGTCGTTTGACCATCGAGCTGACTCCCGTATGGATCACATAGTAATAAGCATCCATGCCGTAGAGCAACTGAAGTAGTTGAAAACAAATAAGTCAGCAGATCCGGATGGGATCCCAATTCGGTTTTTCAAACAGTACTGTCCAGCATTGGCCCCTTATCTAGCTTGCATTTATTGTAATTCTCTCGCCCAACACAAAGTCTCAAGCGCCTGGAGAAGTGCGCAGGTGAGTCCTGTATATAAGAAGCCCAAAAGGGCAGATCCAGAAACTTGCAGATCAATATCCCTACCATTGGTTTGCTGCAGAACCCTTGAACACATTCTCAGTTCCAATATAACAAACTTTCTTGAGACCGAGAATCTGATGTCCACGAATCAGCAAGGTTTTAGAAAGCATCGCTCATGTGACACTCACCTTGCCCTTTTTTCAGGTGATATACTGAGAACTATGGATGAAAGACAACAGGCAGATTCCATATTTCTAGATTTGCGGGAAGTGTTTGTCACAATGCCCCATTGCAGGATGTTAAAGAAGGTACGAGCATATGGAATAGGTTCACAGAATTTCTTAAATAATAGAATGCAGTATGTTTTCCTTGACGGCAAGTGTTCATCAGAGACAAGGGTATCGTCAGGAGTGCCCCAGTCAAGTGTGATAGGCCCGCTATTATTCTCTGTACGGGGTGGTCCATTGATCGTGATCTGGCCAAATATCTCGCGAAATAAGCGTCAAACGAAAAAACTACAAAGAAAGAAACTCGTCTAGCTCGAAGGGGGGAACCAGATGGCGCTATGGTTGGCCCGGTAGATGGCGCTGCCATAGGTCAAACTGATATCAACTGCGTTTTTTTAAATAGGAACCCCCATTTTTATTACATATTCGTGTAGTACGTGAAGAAATATGAATGTTTTAGTTGGACCACTTTTTTCGCTTTGTGATAGATGGGCCTGTAATAATCACAAACATATGACTCACAACTTTAGACGAAGTGTTGGTAACAGGTAGGTTTCTTACATTAAAATACAGAACGTAGGTACGTTTGAATATTTCGGTTGTTCCAATGTGATACATGTACCTTTGTGAACTTCTCATTTCTGAGAACGCATGCTGCTACAGTGTGATTACCTATAAATACCACATTAATGCAATAAATGCTCAAAATGATGTCCGTCATCCTCAACGCATTTGGCAATACGTGTAACGACATTCTTCTCAACAGCGAGAAGTTCGCCTTCCGTAACGTTCGCACATGCATTGACAATGCCCTGACGCATGTTGTCAGGCGTTGTCGGTGGATCATGATAGCAAATATCCTTCAACTTTCCCCACAGAAAGAAATCCAGGGATGTCAGATCCGGTGAACGTGCGGGCCATGGTATGGTGCTTCGACGACCTATCCACCTGTCATGAAATATGCTATTCAGTAGCGGTGCAACATTGTGGATTATCCGTTGCCCAATTGTACTTATTATGCCGGTTTACGTTACCGCTGTTGGTGAATGACGCTTCGTCGCTAAATAGAACGCGTGCAAAAAATCTGCCTTCGTTCCGTAATTTCTCTTGTCCCCAGTGGCAGAACTGTACACGACGTTCAAAGTCGTCGCCATGCAATTCCTGGTGCATGGAAATATGGTACGGCTGCAATCGATGTTGGTGTAGTATCCTCAACACCGACGTTCTTCAGATTCCCGATTCTCGCGCAGTTTGTCTGCTACTGATGTGCGGATTAGTCGCGACAGCAGCTAAAACACCTACTTGGGCATCGTCATTTGTTGCAGGTCGTGGTTCGCGTTTCACACGTGGCTGAACACTTCCTGTTTCCTTAAACAACGTAACTATCCGTCCAACGGTTCTGACACTTGGATGATGTCGTCCAGGATACCGAGCAGCATACGTAGTACAAGCCCGTTGAGCATTTTGATCACAATAGCCATACATCAACTCGGTATTGACCTTTTCCGCAATTGGTAAAGGGTTCATTTTAACACGGGCAATGTATCACGAAGCAAATACCGTTCGCACTGGCGGAATGTTAACTGATACCACGTACTTATACGTTTGTGACTATTACAGCGCCATCTATCACAAAGCGAAAAAAGTGGTCCAACTAAAACATTCATATTTCTTTACGTACTACAGGAATATGTTATAAAAATGGGGGTTCCTACTTAAAAAAACGCAGTTGATATCCGTTTGATCTATGGCAGCGCCATCTAGCGGGCCAACCATAGCGCCATCTGGCTTCCCCCTTCAAGCTAGACAAGTTTCGTTCTTTGTAGTTTTTTCGAATGACGCTTATTTCGTGAGATATTTGGTCCGGTCACGATCAATGGACTACCCTGTATACGAAAATGATTTGGCGGACAGGATAAGCAGCAATCTCCGGTTGTTTGCTGATGATGCTATGGTGTGCGGTAAGTTGTCGAAGTTTAGTGACTGTTGGGGGACACAATATGACTTAGAAAAAAATTTCTGATTGGTGTAGTGAATGGCAGCTAGCTCTAAATGTAAGTTAATGCGGATGAGTAGGAAAAACAAATCCGTAATGTTGAGATACAGCATTAATGGGGTCCTGCTTGACAGAATCACGCAACTGCAAAGCGATATGAAGTGGAAAGAGCTCGTGAGGATCTTGGCACGGACGGCGAATGGTCGACTTCAGTTTATTTGGAGAATTCTAGAAAACTGTGGTACATCTGTAAAGGAGATTGCGTACGGGACGCTAGTGCGACCTGTTCTTGAGTACTGCTCGAGTGCTTGAGGTCCGTACCAGGTTGGATTAAAGGAAGACATCGAAGCAGTTCAGATGTGGACTGCAGGTAGGTTCGAACAACACGTGTTACAGAGGTGTTTCGGGAACTCAAATGGGAATCCCTGGAAGGGATGCGACGTTCACTTCGTGGAACACCATTGAGAAAATTTAGAGATCCGGCATTTGAAGCCGACTGCAGAACGACTCTACTGCCTCCAACAAACATTGCGCATAGGGGCCACGAAGATAAGATACGAGAAATTAAGGCTCCTACCGAGGCATATAGCCGCGCGGAATTAGTCGAGCGGTCTAGGCGCTACAGTCATGGACTGTGCGGCTGGTCCCGGCGGAGGTTCGAGTCCTCCCTCGGGCATGAGTGAGTGTGTTTGTCCTTAGGATAATTTAGGTTAAGTAGTGTGTAAGCTTAGGGACTGATGACCTTAGCAGTTAAGTCCCATAAGATTTCACACACATTTGAACATTTGAACCGAGGCATATAGATAGTCGTTTCTCGCTCGCTGTTTATGATAGTGGATTAGGAAAGGAAGTCACTAGTATTGGTTTATGGTACCGTCCGCGAGGCAACGTACGGTGGATTGCGGAATATCTATGTAGGTGTAGATATAGATGTAGAAAGACACGAGACAAGAAGATGGATCTCCTGGGGTGACTAATTTTTCGCACTGCGTGCTTAAGAAGGAAGTTTCTTGGTCTGTTCCTCGACAAAGGTACAAGTTACATCCTCCATAGATGGACGGCATCTATACCGTCTCTTTTTCTTGGCGTATATTGTACTCATATAAAACTTTGAATGAAGACGTTTGACTGAAAAACGGTTGTGCGTAGCCGGTCGCTGTGGCCGAGTGGTTCTTGGCGCTTCAGTCCGGAACCACGCTCCTGCTACGGTCGCAAGTTCCAATCCTGCCTCGCGCATGGATGTGTATGATGTCCTTAGGTTAGTTAGATTTAAGCAGTTGTAAGTCTAGGGGACTGATGACCTCAGATGTTAAGTCCCATAGTGCTCAGAGCCATTTGAACCATTTTTTAACCGGTGTGTCTTTTCCTTGTGTTTCCATTTGTTTACTCTCAACTGTAGCAAGTCGACGAGCTACGCTATCCTGGGCACCTCCACTTTGCGCTAGTACAGGAAAGTCAAAATCAGTTTATGGTGCTGCATTTTTAACAACGTCAGATATCCGTGAATGGGACATTGTGATACTTTTTGAACATGTCTTGAAGAGAGGAGGTGGATTACCCAGTAAAACATATAGGGCGCTACTCGAAAAAGAGGTACTGTTGTTCAGACTAGTATCGTCGTATCGGAAGTAGTTACAAGAGAGGCAAACCTACTGGTTAATGTCCGTCTGGCAGCTAAACAACATTTGTTTGATCCTTTTCTTTTCTTTTTTTTTTTTGATGAAATGTTATTTGAAATGGTGAAGATAAACGGGATACATGTATAATTTAAAACAAAAAATAATTTACCCTAGTTCTGTCGAGAAGTAGCTCGTCATGTTAGTTGAAAGGAACGTTTAGTGCAATTACTAGAATCAGAGCTCAGTAGATAACTGGCCATGGTGAAGATGCGTCTGTCGCAGTGGGCAGCAGCGGTAGGTGCCTCCAGGCTTTCCACTCATCAGCTGTCACAACAGGAGAGTGGGACGGAGAGAGAGAGAGAGGGAGAGAGCAGAGAATTAGCTGATGGACGAACTTATTCATCAGCCGCTCATCGCCTGCTGACGTCACTGATTGCACCCGCGCTGGCTGTTTCCCCGCATTGGCAGAGTAAACAGTCCACGTCCGTTGCTCGTTTTGTTCCCAGTCTGGCGCCGGAGGCAATTTCAGCTGACACGCGCTAACCGCATGGGCCCACTCCCCTCCGCACCATTTCTCTTAAACCAATAGTGCGCTTTGCTCGACCTCGAACAACTTCATACAACGAGGCGCTGAACTAAAATTTCGTCTCTTCCAGGAGACATTGCGCTAATACAGTATAAAACTTTCTCTAGATATAATAATAGCCTAATTTCGAAGAGGAAAAGTCTCCATAGATTTCTTCAGGTGTTTCACATCCAGCTGAAACCATCCAGGTCGCGGAGATGTTGATTACTACTTTTCATCAGCTGTTCCAAACAACTCCAGACATTCTCTGTGTAAATAAGATCTGCTTATTTAGTAGGCTAGTCAAGGTGCGATACTGTGCCACGTTCATCGAATGGGGAACGTATGTTTCAGCTTAAATGCAGATGCTAGACAAGCTTACAGAGAGCGCTCTTCTATTTGATCATGAACGTCACCTGTGCAATGTCCTCAATATGTTGCAGGTGTCGGTCGTGGTTCAGAACAGTGTTCTGGGTGGTTGTTAGTGCATTAGGTCGGAGTTAAGTGAATTCGAATGTGAGAAAATTGGTGTTGTTCATATGGCCAGATCTTCCACAACCACGAGAGTAGAAGTACACTACCGGCCATTAAAATTGCTACACCAAGAAGGAATGCAGATGATAAACGGGTATTCATTGGACAAATATGTTATACTAGAACTGACATGTGATTACATTTTCACGCAATTTCGGTGCGTAGATCCTGAGAAATCAGTACCCAGAACAACCACCTCTGGCCGTAATAACGGCCTTGATACGTCTGGGCATTGAGTCAAAAAGAGCTTGGATGGCGTGTACAGGTACAGCTGCCCATGCAGCTTCAACACGATACCACAGTTCATCCAGAGTAGTGACTGGAGTATTGTGACGATCTCGGCCACCATTGACCAGACGTTTTCAATTGGTGAGAGATCTGGAGAATGTGCTGGCCAGGGCAGCAGTCGAACATTTCCTGTGTCCAGAAAGGCCCGTACAGGACCTGCAACATGCGGTCGTGCTGAAATGTAGGGTTTCGCAGGGATCGAATGAAGGGTAGAGCCACGAGTCGTGACACATCTGTTCAAAGTGCCGTCAATGCGAACAAGAGGTGACCGACACGTGTAACCAATGGCACCCCATAGCATCACGCCGGGTGATACGCCAGTATGGCGATGACAAATACACGCTTCCAACGTACTTTCACCGCGATATCGCCAAACACGGATGCGACCATCATGATGCTGTAAACAGAACCTGGCTTCATCCGAAAAAATGACGTTTTGCCACTCGTGCACCCAGGTTCGTCGTTGAGTACACCATCGCAGGCACACCTGTCTGTGATGCAGCGTCAAGGGTAACCGCAGCCATGGTCTCCGAGCTGATAGTCAATGCTGCTGCAAACGTTGTCGAACTGTTCGTGGAGATGGTTGTTGTCTTGGAAACGTCCCCATCTGTTGACTCAGGGATCGAGACGTGGCTGCACTATCCGCTACAACCATGCGGATAAGATGCTTGTCATCTCGACTGCTAGTGATACGAGGCCGTTGGGATCCAGCACGGCGTTCCGTGTTACCCTCCTGAACCCACCCATTCCACATTCTGCTAACAGTCATTGGATCTCGAACAACGCGAGCAGCAATGTCGCGATACGATAAACCGCAATCGCGATAGGCTACAATCCGACCTTTCTCAAAGTCGAAAACGTGATGGTACGCATTTCTCCTCCTTACACGAGGCATCACAACAACGTTTCACCAGGCAGCGCCGGTCAACTGCTGTTTGTGTATGAGAAATCGGTTGGAAACTTTCGTCATGTCAGCACGTTGTAGGTGTCGCCACCGGCGCCAACCTTGTGTGAATGCTCTGAAAAGCTAATCATTTGCATGTCACAGCATCTTCTTCCTGTCGGTTAAATTTCGCATCTGTAGCACGTCATCTTCGTGTTGTAGCAATTTGAATGGCCAGTAGTGTATTTGGAGTTTCAAAAGCACTGTATCGAAGATTTATACCGCTTATAGGAAAAGCAGGAAACGTCATCCTTAACAACTATCTTTGGAGCAATGGAAGAAAATCATTTGGTCGGATGAGTCTTATTTCAAACTGTTCCCAACTTCTGGCTGAGCTTATATCCAAAGAGCGAAACACTAAGTGCTTGATTGAGCTGTCGGTGTATTTGAAGCCTAGCATTATTCGAAACGAAGGAAACTGTGACTCGTCGGATCCTGCTTCTCGCGTTCGTACCGTCCAGTTTCTTCCGACTCCAGTGCTGGAGCCACATGCACTATGTTTCTCGGTTGAGGATCCTTGGCGCGAACAGCCCGGTTGAAGTTATCCCACTTAATCTAGATTAAGTTTAAACCAGGGGAGTTTCAGGGTCAGGGGAGTATGGCAAACTCATCCTGGTGGTGTTTGTACCATGCATGTACACTGAGAGCTGAGCGACACGTTGCATTGTCCTGCTGGTAGATGCGAACGTGCCGAGGAATGGTAAACAATGTATGGGTGGACATAGTCCCCAAGGATAGATTCATTGACGCATTGTGCGTTCCAGAACGACGAGATCACCCACGAAATACCACGAAAATGTTCCACAGCCCACTAAGCATGCAGGATGTTTACATTCAGGCGTTTCACGCCGACAGCCATCTGTCCGATAGAGCCTGACACGAGATTCATCTGTTACCATTCAGTGGACGCTCAGTTTCGGTACTGTCGTGCAGAATTCAGCCTTCGTCGCTGACGAACGGTAGTCAGCATGGGTGCACGAACCAGGTGCCTGATGTAGTGACCCATATGCACGTCTACTGACCCATATACATCTTCGCAGTTGTTATCAAAGCGCCATTTTGCTATCATTGACAGGAGATCTCAAGTTGATTCCGTGTTTCTGGATTTCCGGAAGGCTTTTGACACCGTTCCTCACAAGCGACTTCTAATCAAGCTGCGGGCCTATGGAGTATCGTCTCAGTTGTGCGACTGGATTCGTGATTTCCTGTCAGCGAGGTCGCAGTTCGTAGTAATAGACGGCAAATCATCGAGTAAAACTGAAGTGATATCAGGTGCTCCCCAGGGAAGCGTCCTGGGACCTCTGCTGTTCCTGATCTATATAAATGACCTGGGTGACAATCTGAGCAGTTCTCTTAGGTTGTTCGCAGATGATGCTGTAATTTACCGTCTAGTAAGGTCATCCGAAGACCAGTATCAGTTGCAAAGCGATTTAGAAAAGATTGCTGGATGGTGTGGCAGGTGGCAGTTGACGCTAAATAACGAAAAGTGTGAGGTGATCCACATGAGTTCCAAAAGAAATCCGTTGGAATTCGATTACTCGATAAATAGTACAATTCTCAAGGCTGTCAATTCAACTAAGTACCTGGGTGTAAAAATTACGAACAACTTCAGTTGGAAAGACCACATAGATAATATTGTGGGGAAGGCGAGCCAAAGGTTGCGTTTCATTGGCAGGACACTTAGAAGATGCAACAAGTCCACTAAAGAGACAGCTTACACTACACTCGATCGTCCTCTATTAGAATATTGCTGCGCGGTGTGGGACCCTTACCAGGTGGGATTGACGGAGGACATCCAAAGGGTGCAAAAAAGGGCAGCTCGTTTTGTATTATCACGTAATAGGGAGAGTGTGTGGCAGATATGATACGAGAGTTGGGATGGAAGTCATTAAAGCAAAGACATTTTCGTCGCGGCGAGATCTACACTCCTGGTAATTGAAATAAGAACACCGTGAATTCATTGTCCCAGGAAGGGGAAACTTTATTGACACATTCCTGGGGTCAGATACATCACATGATCACACTGACAGAACCACAGGCACATAGACACAGGCAACAGAGAATGCACAATGTCGGCACTAGTACAGTGTATATCCACCTTTCGCAGCAATGCAGGCTGCTATTCTCCCATGGAGACGATCGTACAGATGCTGGATGTAGTCCTGTGGAACGGCTTGCCATGCCATTTCCACCTGGCGCCTCAGTTGGACCAGCGTTCGTGCTGGACGTGCAGACCGCGTGAGACGACTCTTCATCCAGTCCCAAACATGCTCAATGGGGGACAGATCCGGAGATCTTGCTGGCCAGGGTAGTTGACTTACACCTTCTAGAGCACGTTGGGTGGCACGGGATACATGCGGACGTGCATTGTCCTGTTGGAACAGCAAGTTCCCTTGCCGGTCTAGGAATGGTAGAACGATGGGTTCGATGACGGTTTGGATGTACCGTGCACTATTCAGTGCCCCCTCGACGATCACCAGTGGTGTACGGCCAGTGTAGGAGATCGCTCCCCACACCATGATACCGGGTGTTGGCCCTGTGTGCCTCGGTCGTATGCAGTCCTGATTGTGGCGATCACCTGCACGGCGCCAAACACGTATACGACCATCATTGGCACCAAGGCAGAAGCGACTCTCATCGCTGAAGACGACACGTCTCCATTCGTCCCTCCATTCACGCCTGTCGCGACACCACTGGAGGCGGGCTGCACGATGTTGGGGCGTGAGCGGAAGACGGCCTAACGGTGTTCGGGACCGTAGCCCAGCTTCATGGAGACGGTTGCGAATGGTCCTCGCCGATACCCCAGGAGCAACAGTGTCCCTAATTTGCTGGGAAGTGGCGGTGCGGTCCCCTACGGCACTGCGTAGGATCCTACGGTCTTGGCGTGCATCCGTGCGTCGCTGCGTTCCGGTCCCAGGTCGACGGGCACGTGCACCTTCCGCCGACCACTGGCGACAACATCGATGTACTGTGGAGACCTCACGCCCCACGTGTTGAGCAATTCGGCGGTACGTCCACCCGGCCTCCCGCATGCCCACTATACGCCCTCGCTCAAAGTCCGTCAACTGCACATACGGTTCACGTCCACGCTGTCGCGGCATGCTACCAGTGTTAAAGACTGCGATGGAGCTCCGTATGCCACGGCAAACTGGCTGACACTGACGGCGGCGGTGCACAAATGGTGCGCAGCTAGCGCCATTCGACGGCCAACACCGCGGTTCCTGGTGTGTCCGCTGTGCCGTGCGTGTGATCATTGCTTGTACAGCCCTCTCGCAGTGTCCGGAGCAAGTATGGTGGGTCTGACACACCGGGGTCAACGTGTTCTTTTTTCCATTTCCAGGAGTGTATTTACGAAATTTCAGTCACCAACTTTCTCTTCCGAATGCGAAAATATTTTGTTGAGCCCAACCTACATAGGTAGGAATGATCATGAAAATAAAATAAGAGAAATCAGAGCTCGAACAGAAAGGTTTAGGTGTTCGTTTTTCCCGCGCGCTGTTCGGGAGTGGAATGGTAGGTAGATAGTATGATTGTCGTTCGATGAACCCTCTGCCAAGCACTTAAATGTGAATTGCAGAGTAATGATGTAGATGTAGATGTATACTTTAACAACGGCACACACTAACACTCTCCAAACTAAGCTGTTTCAGAAAGGCTCCCACCCTTGGCTCGAAAGCCAATGATCATACCCTGTTGGATACCAGATAAATCGCTCCGTTTCCACATTTTGACAATGAGTTCACTGTTTTCCAAATACCCTTGACACGCTTTCCATACCATACACTGCTAATGCTATCACCTGCAGTCTGTGAGTGGTTATTGGTTCAAATGGCTCTGAGCACTATGAGACTTAACTTCTGAGGTCATCAGTCCCCTAGAACTTAGAACTACTTAAACCTTACTAACCTAAGGACATCACACACATCCATGCCCGAGGCAGGATTCTAACCTGCGACGGTAGCGGTCGCGCGGTTCCAGACTGTAGCGCCTAGAACCGCTTGGCCACCCCGGCCGGCGAGTGTTTATTGCATGCTGATGTCAAACATATGTGGCAGACAAATTAATGTGACTGGCCCCCGTGTAATATGTACAAAATACGAACATGTTTATATACTGAGAAGCCAAAGAAACTGGTATTCCTGTCTAGTATCGCGTAGGACCCTAGCGACCACGCAGAAGTGGCATGGACTCGAATAATATCTGAAATAGTGCTGGACGGAACTGATACCATGAATCCTGTAAGGCTATCCATAAATCCGTAAGAGTACGAGAGGGTGGAGATCTCTTCCGAATAGCACGTAGAAAGGCATCCCAGATATGCTCAATAATGTTCAGCTCTGGGGAGTTTGGTGGCCAGCGGATGTGTTTAAATTCCAAAGAGTGTTCCTGGAGCCACTCTTAGCAATTCTGGACGTGTGGTGTGTAGCATTGTCCTGCTGGAATTGCCCAAGTCCGTCGGAATGCACAATGGACATGAATGGATGCAGTTTATTAGACGGGATGCTTACATACTTGTCACATGTCAGAGGTATCTAGACGTATCAGGGATGCTATATCATACCAACTGAACACGCCTCACACCATTATAGAGCCTTCACCAGCTTGAACATTCCCCTGCTGACATGCAGGGTCCATGGATTCATGACGTTGCCTTCATACCTGTACATGTCCATCCGCTCGATACAATTTTAAACGAGACTCGTCTGACCAGGCAACATGTTTCCAGTTGTTAACAGTACAATGTCGGTGTGCACGGGCCCAGGCGAAGCGCAAGGCTTTGTGTCGTGCAGTCATCAAGGATACACGAGTGGTTCTTTGTCTTTGAAAGCCTATGTCGATGATGTTTCATTGAATGGTTCGCACGCTGACACTTGTTGGTGGCCCAGCATTGAAATCTGCAGCAATTTGTAGAAGGTTTGCACTTCTGTCACGTTGAACGATTCTCTTCAGTCGTCGTTGGTCCCGTTTTTGCAAGATCTTTTTCCGGCCGCAGCGATGTCGGAGATTTGATGTTTCACCGGATTCCTGATATTCACGGTTCACCTGTGAAACGGCCGTACGGGAAAATCCCCACTTCATCTCTACCTCGGAGATGCTGTGTCCCATCGCTCGTGCGCTGACTATAACACCACGCTCAAACTCACTTAAATCTTGATAACCTGCCATTGTGACAGCAGTAACCGATCTAACAACTGCGACAAACACCTGTGGTCTTGTATAGGCGATGCCGACGGCAGCACCGTATTCTGCCCGTTTACACATCTATTTATTTGGATAGGCATGCCTATACCAGATTCTTTGGCTCTTCAGTGTAAATATATAGATTTTTGTTTTAGTAACTTCGTGTGGATCAATGGCCTGGTGCAAGTCTTTCAATTGGACGACACTTCGACGTCTTTCCTGTCCCTAACCTACTCCAAATATCCAACTGGCGAAAAGGGTGCTACAATGTAGCGTGATGATGATAATGATACGATGGTAGTAGTGGTGGTGGTGGTGGTTGTGGTGTCCCCGCCAGACACCACACTTTAAATCGGCCGCGGTACGTTAGTATACGTCGGACCCGCGTGTCGCCACTGTCAGTGACTGCAGACCGAGCGCCGCCACACGGCAGGTCTAGTCTAGAGAGATTCCCTAGCACTCGCCCCAGTTGTACAGCCGACTTTGCTAGCGATGGTTCACTGCCTACATACGCTCTCATTTGCAGAGACGACAGTGTAGCATAGCCTTCAGCTACGTCATTTGCTACGACCTAGCAAGGCACCATATTCAGTTACTATATTCTGAACAGATAATATTGTGAATCATGTACCGTCATGTACCGACGTTCATCATTAATGGATTAAAGTTAAGTACCAAACTAATTACGTCCGCTTTCTGAATTCTAATTCCTTGTCATGTTCCAGACCTCACGTCAGTATAGTTCTTCCCTCCTCACGCCAGCCTGCGTGAACTAAAACGCGTGCATTTCGGCCTCCTCTAGTAACATGGTGTTGGCTCTTCTGCCAACACAACAGTGGTGGTGGTGGTGGTGGTGGTGGTGGTGGTGGTGTCCTGTGGTGCCCCCCAACGACCCTCGTGACGTACGAATGACTTATTCCATTTCACCACCCCTCGTAATCCCCCTCTGTCGAGCCCGTGTTCGCTTTCCGCGGCAGCACCATTGTGACAGCCCCAGAAATCTGCCGGCAGGCGCTGGCTCTGCCTGACGTCGCTCCACGGCAACTCCGGGGTGGGGGCGGCGGGCAGGTGGCGCCTCCCACGCGTCGGCTCCGGCGAGCCGTGCCGCCCGCCTCGCTAAGCCTGGGCGCCCACCAAAGCCGACGGCGCATCTCCCAGGGCGGCCGGGAATACTCCGGGCCTCTCCCGTCGCTCACCTGCTCCGCTTCACACGCCCAGCCTCTCAGCCACTCCACCATTCCACGCGCCTCCGGGCCGAACAGTCGCAGAGTTCACCCGCGACACAGACTGCGGAAGACGAATATCAAATATCCGAACCTTCTTCCCACTGCCGCGTTTTCGTAGCGGACCTTGAATCACTTTTCCCAGCCCGCACCAGAAATCGGTTTTCCGAGCAAAAGTTCTTTTACACGGATGGCACCTGTAAACCACTAGTTCTGCTGCCATTAACATGCTAGAGTGTGGTTCTCAGCAGGTTCTTAATTTTTTAATAAAGAGAGAGTACGATTCTTTAAAGTTGTCAATATACCCATAAGGAGAAAACACTACAGAGGCAAAACATTATGACTACATGTTTAACCTTTCGAGAACCAGTGGTTTATGCCTGAAATCACAATTTCATGGATTTTTTTTTTCTTCAGTTTTCAAGTGCCGATGCCTTTGGCACATACCTGTCACCTGTCAGAGTCGTATCTAGACGTATCAGGGGTCCTATATCATTCCAACTGAACACGTCCCACACCATTACAGAGCCTCCACCAGCTTGAACATTCCCCTCCTGTCATGCAGAGTCCATGGATTCATGACGTTCCCTTCATAACTGTACACGTCCATCCGCTCGATTCGATTTTAAACGAGACTCGTCTGACCAGGCGAAACCACCGATCCTATAGCAGGACAGAGACATCTAGTGGTACACTGAGGAACTTTTACAAATGTAGTTCATTGTACCAGTCACTTACAGCTGTCGTCGCGGCGATTGTGCTACATAATTGTAGAATATTGTGACATGCGATTCTTTTTTTATAGTTGCCATGTTGAGGACCTCAATGGCAGTGAAATTTACTATGGTTCAAATGGCTCTGAGCACTATGGGTCTTAACATCTGAGGTCATCAGTCCCCTAGAACTTAAAACTACTTAAACCTAACTAGGCCAAGGGCATCACACACATCCATGCCCGAGGCAGGATTCGAACCTGCGACCGTAGCGGTTGCGCGTTTCCTGACTGAAGCGCCTAGAACCGCTCGGCCACAACTGTCGGTGAAAGTTACTATATTAAAGCCACTATACGGTCAGTATGAGGTTTTATTGCTTTCTCCATGTGTGTTCGAAATGGAGCCACTGGGGCAGCATGTAATTTTGGTACAAAAGTTACTGAATTTTAGGGCCATTTTTGTTTGTTATTTAGAGCAATAATTTGTTTTAGTCATTATGAGTTCATGAAAGTTTCGAGATGTCGTATTGTGTCTAGAATAAATGCGAATTTGCTTTCAAATATACAATGAAACGAAGTTCCAGCAGGATATCACACGTCCAGAATTGCTACAGAATGGCTCCAGGAACACTATTCTAAGTTTAAACACTTCCGCTGGCCACCATACTCCCCAGGCAGGAACATTATTGAGTATATGTGGAATGGCTTGCAACGTGCTGTTCAGAAGAGATCTCCTCCCCCTAGTAAGCTTACGGATTTATGTACAGCTCTGCAGGAGTCGTGGTGTCAGATCCCTTCAGCACTACTTCAGACATTAGTCGAGTCCATGCCACGTTGTGTTGCGGCACTTCTGCGTGCTCGCGAGGGCTCTTCACCGTATTAGGCAGGTGTACTAGTCACTTTGGCTCTCCATTGTGGTTCGCTGTAGCAGCCACTTACAGCAGTCGGCGCAGGAATTATACTACATAATTGTAGGAGACTGTAACATGCGATTCCTTTTTATAGTGGCCATATTGAGGACCTCATTGGCAGTGAAAGTGAGTATATCCAAAACTATTGTACACTCAGTTTGAGGTTTTATTGCTTTCTCTGTGAGTGTTTTCGAAATAAAACCACTGGGGTAGTAAGTAGTTTTGACACAAAATTTATTGAATTTTAAGTCCATTTTTGTTTGTTGTTTAGGACTATAATTTGTTTTGGGCATTATGAGTTCATGAAAGTTTTGAGATGTCGGATTGCGCCCAGAAAAAGTACGAATTGTAGCACGACTCGGACCTTCAGACAGTAATCTTCTTGTAATTCAAGATTATGCGTAAGACGTTATTCTTCTTCTAGCAGCAATGTACCGTAGGTCTTTTGAGGAGATGAGCGTTTCTAATGATTGGAAAAAAGCAAAGGTCATTCCTGTTTTAAGAAGGGTCGAACAGTCGCACAATACTGTAGGCCGGTATCACTGACGTCGACTTGTTGTAGAATTTCGCAACATGTTTTATGCTCGCGTATTATGACATTTCTAGAGGCCGAAAAAGTCCTTTGTAGGAATCAACATGGCTTCGGAAAAAAAATCGTGTGAAAATCAGCTCGCCGTGTTCGTCCACGACACCCAGAAAGCAATAGATAGAAGTGTCCAGGCAGATGAGATGTTTCCTGATTTTCAGAAGACGTTCCACACAGTTCCACGCTGCCACCTAATGAATAAAATACAGATACACTCAATACCAGGCCACCTACATTTACATCTACGAGATTACTCTGCTATTCACAATAAAGTGCCTGGAAGAGGGTTCAATGAACCACCTTCAAGCTGTCTCTCTACCGTTCCATTCTCGAACGGCACGCGGGAAAAACGAGCACTTAAATTTTTCTGTTCGAGCCCTGATTTCTCTTATTTTATCGTGATGATCATTTCTCCCTATGTAGGTGGGTGCCAACAGAATGTTTTCGCAATCGTCGGAGAAAACTGGTGATTGAAATTTCATGAGAAGATCCCGTCGCAACGAAAAATGCCTTTGTTTTAATGATTGCCACTCCAATTCACGTATCATGTCTGTGGCACTATCTCCTGTATTTCGTGATAATACAAAACGAGCTGCCCTTCTTTGTACTTTTTCCGTGTCATCCGTCAGTCCCACATGATGCGGATCCCACATCGCACAGCAATACTCCAGAAAAGGGCGGACAAACATGGTGTAAGCATTATCTTTAATAGACCTGTTGCACCTTCTAAGTGTTTTGCCAATGAATCGCAGTCTTTGGTTTGCTCTACCCACAATATTATCTATGTGATCGTTCCAATTTAGGTTATTTGTAATTATAATCTCTAAGTATTTTGTTGAATTTACAGCCGTCAAATTTGTGTGACTTATCGCGTAATCGAAATTTAGCTGATTTCTTTTAGTACTCATGTGAATAACTTCACACTTTTCCTTATTCATGGTCAATTGCCACTTTTCGCATCAAACAGATATCTTATCTAAATCATTTTGCAAGTCGTTTTGATCATCTGGTGACTTCACAAGACGGTAAATGATAGCATCATCTGCAAACAATCTAAGACGGCTACTCAGATTGTCTCCTATGTCGTTAATATACGTAGAAGACTTTCTAGTAAATACAATACTGCATGTCATTTTCAACGGAGAGAGGTCTTCACGTGTAAAAGTAACTTCGGGTGTTCCACAAGGGAATTTTCACAATATACAAGGTGATTCGGTGATGATGCTACAAACTTCCAGGTATGATGAAGAAGGTAGAAAGTATGAATTTGAGGTAAGTGACTGGTCCGGAAACGACTGAGTCGAAGTGCTAAAATCGTTCTGATAGCTCTGATAGTGGAATACATGTGCCGGTACTGCTGTTGCTTTGGAAGATGGTAGTTGTTGTTGTGGTCTTCAGTCCTGAGACTGGTTTAATGTAGCTCTCCATGCTACTGTATCCTGTGCAAGCTTCTTCATCTCCCAGTACTTACTGCAACCGACATGGTTGTATGCAACGAAATAAAGAAAAACGTCTAGTGAAAGTGGATTCTGAAATCCACACCTTGAGAGCTATGAACACTTCTTCATCGTAGATACTGTGGTAACATATCTCGTCTACTGAACAACTTCCAAAATATCTAGACGTACCTATTTTGGAGACCATATTTACTGGATTTTTCCTTGTTTGGTACATATTATATCCTCCAAAAATATGATAATTAAAGATCTTGCAGCAGAAGACGTATTTTACGGTATCGAAGATGAACAAGTGCTCATAGCTGTTAAGATGTGCATTTTAGAGTTCACGTACTTGACATTTCTTGCATATTTTCGTCCATACTATCACCTCAGATAGTTGCCTGCCCAAAAATCTTAGCAACGACAGCACTGGTGCATGTATTCGACTGTCATATATAACCGAACGATCTTTTGGACCAGGGTCCGTAGCCTGAAATTGGTAATTTTACCCTTCTCATCATCCCTGAAAGTTTCTAACGTCAGCACCGAAATACCTTCTAAATAAATGACCTATCAGATAACGCCGGAAGTTCAGTGACGCTTTTCGCGCGTGACACAGAGAAGTCGCAAGGCTGTAATATTGGAGCGAGGTGCAGAAATGTTGCAGAGGATCGAACCTTGGTGCGTTGATCCTCAACATAAACAAACGTAACGTATCGCGAATACATAGACAGAAACATCCCTTACCGCACGATCACACGATTGCAGAAGAATCACTGGAAGCAGTTACTTCCTCAACAGTATGCGTAAGGAGCGATTTGAAATGGAACGACCACAAAAAATTAATCACGGGTAAGGCAAAGGCCAGACTTGAGATTCCTTGGGAGAATTCTCAGGAAATGTAGTGCATCAACAAAGGAGGTAGCCTACAAAACACTCGTCCGACCAATACTTGGATATTGCTCGTCAGTCTGGGATCTGTACCAAATAGGACTGACACAGGAAATAGAGAAGATCCAAAGAAGAGAAGGGCCTTTCATTACAGGTTCGTTCAGTTAGCGCGAGAGCGTCACTGAGATACTGAGTCAGCTCCAGTGGCAGACAATGCAAGAGAGGCGTTCTGCATCTTACTGTTAAAATTGCTACAGTATACGTTCCTAGAACAATCAACCAATATATTGCTTCCTACTACGTACGAAGGGTAAAGGGTAAATGTATCAATTTGAGATAAGAGACCGTGGTCCGGAAACGACCGAGGTGTTATTTGTTGGCCGATACTTTGTTGTGTATATTTGGAATACCACTGTTCATAGAAGACTGTAAAACAATTTCAGTGCCTCCATCATATATGACCAGAGATAGCGAAAAGAAGAAAGATTAGAATGCTAACCGATACAAATAGATAGTCATTTTCCCGTTGTTCCTTATGCGAATCGAATAGACTAGCTAGTCGCGGATACTGACACACAGTACCATTGTGGCTTTCATATGGAGACATCGATTCGCTTATAAAAAACACAACGTATTAGTTCTGTACGTCTAGAAGTACTACACTAATGACAAGCGTAACACATTGTTTCCGGCCAATGTGGTCGAGCGGTTCTAGGCGCTTGAGTCCGGAACCATGCGGCTGCTACGGTCGCAGGTTCGAATCCTGCCTCGGGCGTGGATGTGTGTGATGTCCTTAGGTTAGTTAGGTTTACGTAGTTCTAAGTCTAGTGGACTGATGACCTCAGATGTTGAGTCCCATAGTGCTTAGAACCATTTGAACCATTTTAACACATGGTGACGAAATGATAACTAGAGTGGGTACTGGGTACTTCGAAATTTATAAGTGGCATTATTGATAAGAATTTAAAATCAAAACATCAAATTTCGGTACTCCTAAGAAAATTTATTTTAGTCGCATTTTAAATTCAAATAATTGCAAATAAATAGGTTCGCATACTTGGCGTTTTTTTTATTCAATAATGTCATGTGGAATAATGTTGTGGTGTAACTTACCTTTACGAAAGAAAGTCTACATTTCTCAAAAACGTAGTGTGGGAATAATGGTGCCCTCCCACGATCATCTTGTAGACATCTTTTTAAGAAGTTAGGCGTTCTCACTGCTGATTCCCAGTATATGTTTTGCCTTAATGAAATTTGTTATAAATAATCCACTGCAGTTCAAAAGGATGCATGATGTGCGCAATTACAACACAGGAAGAAAAGATGACATTCATTACTCCACATCATTGCTGTCTTTAGCACAAAAACTGGTTCACAACACTGCAAATTCTTTATCATTTACCCAATGATACAAAACGCCAGACAGCGAAGTTAACTTTTAAAACGAACTGAAAAAGTTTCTTCCTGAAAACTTCTTCTACTCCGTACAAGAATTTCTATTTTTGTAGTGCATAACAGATTGTAATTCACATTTGTATTTAGGAAATCTTGTAAACGATCAGCATGTGGCTGTTTTAAATATTAATGAGTTCTGTGAATGAAATGACTCGTTCCACATCACTATGATTAACCAGACAAATGATCCATGGAACATTAAACTAAATATCTACCTTTCCCCTTCAACTTACGTATTTACACGTTCGGAAGAATGTTTATAAACAATTTACCAATTCTGTTCCACACGAGGGTTGGAACTTTAATAGTGGCAACTATTTATTTACAGCTCGTACAAAATAGATACGTGTTTCAAAGTTTTACTGACCTTCAAAGTAGTCACCAGCATTGTGTATAGCCCGCTGCCAGCGATGTGGTAGTAGTAGGATACTCTTACCAGTGCCAGTTGTGTTGACAGTTCGAGCGACGCAGTCTATTGCCCGACGAATTTGTCGTGCCTGACAGCTAGAAATCAGCAGATTGCAAAATGTCAGCTGAGTTCGTGCGTTGGCTGCATGGAGCACTGGCAGTTTACTGCTCTCTGCTGAGGTGCAGATGTTCTGCACAGTGAAGTTTTCTTTGCTTCTTACTTTTTCTTTACTTTTTCTGGGTTGTTGATAGTGTTTATGTTTAATAGTGACTGCACTTAGTTGAGCAGAGGATGACACGGCGTTCGGTCGGATGCGACTCTCGCGTCAGTGCCGGAACGCTGAACTTTGGTTTACTCTGTTCATGCGCAGTGTGTTACATTTTTGCACGCCATAGTCAATTGGAAGATTCTGTTCAAAAAGTATTATGCATTTCATAAAATTTTGGACAATAGATACTATGTCACACCGCACTCCGTGCAGATTTTAGTACCGATACTTTCGCAGGAATGCCACCGCTACGGTTTTGTAAAGACCTTGGCTATGTCGTTGTATTACACAATCTCGGTGCCACTTCTGTCCCATTTAGCTTGTCCTGGTGATACTCCCATTATACTTCGCTGTTCCCTAATTGCAGAGTCATAAATACAGCGGAAGTTGTGGAAAACTTGCTGCGCAGCAATGCGTCATTAAGACACTCATTTGTTTTGCTGTCTCTTTCGCTGCGGATCCTGGGACTCTTTAGGTTACATCGTGCTTCGTAGTAGACGTGGTTTACCGTGTCATGCATTTTGTTTCTTGTATAGTCTCGGCTCGCTGTCATTATTCACTGGACAGGATGTAGAAACCTGTTCTTTCTTGCCTCCCATTCGCTGTTGTTTGTCGTGAATCTGCCTTACAGTAATTAAGAATGAAAATATAGTAACACTTACTCTGAAATGCATTTCTTCCCTTGCCTAGTTCTTGTAGATCGTATCGCCTTAAAACATTTTATTATCTGATTGCCTTTTCTTTTCGTTTTAACGCTGGACGTGTTCTGAGATTAAAAAATAATATCTTATCAAGGACATTAGAAGATGTTCCAGGAGTTCACACACTGACTATGACGCACATTGAAGATATGTTCTATTAAGGAACAAATCTTTTGAAACAGCTACATTTTGTCGTTGAGACTTAGACAATAATAGCTGGAAATGGATGGGGAATACAAGCTGTGGGAATGAGATTTTTAAGAAGGCTGGTTGGATATGCTTTTTCTGTTGTGGTAAGAATACAACAATTTAACAATAACTACTACTTAAAAGAAGAACAGATCACCGAGTACAGATATAAATGGAAACTTCATGTCACAAGAATGAACGAAAACAGAATGGCTAAGATAGTAGTGACTTATCGACTAATACGTAAGTTATAAACAGGTAGACAAAAAAGAGATGGAGAGTTCAAATAAAAGTAATCTACAGACAACAGAGTTAGTGAACAAGAGAAAGTGACGAACAGATATCTGACTCTTGAAGAAAGAAGTAGAAGCTTTTTAACCCATCGCGTCATTGGCTTAATTAAATGCTATGAGTACTAGCTGCTGGTTTTAATAAGCGCTTAAACAAAACGAAAGCTAAGGTGATGGCCTGTGTAGCAGATGGACAAACTTGTACAAGAGACTCTTGAAGATATAAACGAATTCCTCTGTCTAACGAGTAAAAGAGACGAGGAAGGAAAGCGTGAGAAAGATGTAATGGCAAGCATTGCGCAAGGAAATGAAGCTCCGTACGAAAAGGAGGCAACCACGCACATCCAAAGTTATAAACCATGAGACCAGAAAAAAATTCAAGAGAATCTTTGTTTCGAGCACAGCTCTGTATGGATGGGTGGGTAGTGGGCAATGCAGAAATGAAAATGCGTTTACAATGTGGTGCTACGGCAAACCGTTGATCAAGTCTATTCCAGAAAGAGTTTTTACTCTGCAGCGGAGTGTGCGCTGTCTTGGTACTCAATGGCCGATTAAAACTGTGTGCCGGACCAGGAATCGAACCTGGGACTTCCATCTTTCACAGCGAAAGGCTGCACCACCTGAGCTACCACAGCACGATTCACGACCCACTCCACAGCTTTACCTCCACCAGTACCTCATCTCCTACCATCCCAATTTCACAGACGTTCTCCTGCATTCCTTGTACGATTAGCATTCCCGGAAGAAAGGCTACTGCGGAGACTTAGCTTAGCCACAGCCAGGGCAAAGTACGCAAGGGAACGTGAGTGAAGTTTGGTAGGTGGGAGATGTGACAGTGATGCAGGTAAAGCAGTGGGGCGATCGTTAGTCGTGCTTGGGTAGCTCAGTCGCTACAGCACTTGCCTGCGAAGTCGTAGGTACCAGGTTCGAGTCCCCATCCGGCACTCAGGCACTTCCAGGAAGTTTCAAATCAAGTGTATTATTTATGTAAGGTATGTAGACGTCAAATAACGAACAAGATGAAACGAAGAGACAGAGTCGTTGCAGGCCTTGACATGATAGACTGTCTGAGAAAAGAAACGATGCACTTAGGAGGAGATAAGAAAACGAAATGAAACTGCACAGTTTGAGAGGGTATAAGATGTTATTACAGTGATAGGGATATCACGCCAAATTTACAAAGAACTTGGCATTGTGAGCCCACTTCCCAGTATGACGTATCACCTACTCTTACCTGGATGTGTGAAATGGCTCGGTTGGGAAGGTTGTCATAGAGCCGTTGCATCCTCTCATAAGGCAAGCTGTCCCACAAATTTAGTAACAGGTCCTTGATATTTTGGATATTGGCAATCAGACAGAGTTAAGGTCTGACCTGGTCTCATGCATGTTATATCGAGGACTGATCTGGGGATTTTGATAGCCTTGGCAGTGTATAAACATCACGCAGATAGTTCATAGAGGTACGTGTCATGTGTGGACGAACATTGTTCTGTTGAAAAATTGTACAGCTTTACTGTCACATGAGAGGTCACACAGTAATAAGGAAGGAGGATATTGCTGACGTACCGATGTGCCGTCAGAGTTCCCTCAATCACTACCAGCCGTGACCTGAAATACTCTGTGGCTCCAAACCACTGGAAGGATGGGATCTCTTCTCAGGTCACCACCATATTCGCTGGCGACAGTAATTCTGTGTCGTGCCCATCTACGATTCATCGCTGGACTCAATGCGCGCTATTCTTCAGCAGACCATGGTTCCCGGCCGCGGCACCACTCCAAACGCAGCCGCTTGTGTTATGGGACATTAATTCCTTCTTCAGTGTACTGTTAGTCTTGGGCCAACAATGATGCACAATGACACAGAACGTTACAGGGAGTCCATTACTTGCTCCTGGATGGCAGGCGCTGATGTGAAAGGTTTACGATGTGCTTAGTGGACAACACGCCGATCCTTCCTTGTGATGGTCAAACATCGTTCACCGGAACCTTGTCTACGAATATACACTCCTGGAAATGGAAAAAAGAACACATTGACACCGGTGTGTCAGACCCTCCATACTTGCTCCGGACACTGCGAGAGGGCTGTACAAGCAATGATCACACGCACGGCACAGCGGACACACCAGGAACCGCGGTGTTGGCCGTCGAATGGCGCTAGCTGCGCAGCATTTGTGCACCGCCGCCGTCAGTGTCAGCCAGTTTGCCGTGGTATACGGAGCTCCATCGCAGTCTTTAACACTGGTAGCATGCCGCGACAGCCTGGACGTGAACCGTATGTGCAGTTGACGGACTTTGAGCGAGGGCGTATAGTGGGCATGCGGGAGGCCGGGTGGACGTACCGCCGAATTGCTCAACACGTGGGGCGTGAGGTCTCCACAGTACATCGATGTTGTCGTCAGTGGTCGGCGGAAGGTGCACATGCCCGTCGACCGGGGACCGGACCGCAGCGACGCACGGATGCACGCCAAGACCGTAGGATCCTACGCAGTGCCGTAGGGGACCGCACTGCTACTTCCCAGCAAATTAGGGACACTGTTGTTCCTGGGGTATCGGCGAGGACCATTCGCAACCGTCTCCATGAAGCTGGGCTACGGTCCCGCACACCGTTAGGCCGTCTTCCGCTCACGCCCCAACATCGTGCAGCCCGCCTCCAGTGGTGTCGCGACAGGCGTGAATGGAGGGACGAATGGAGACGTGTCGTCTTCAGCGATGAGAGTCGCTTCTCCCTTGGTGCCAATGATGGTCGTATGCGTGTTTGGCGCCGTGCAGGTGAGCGCCACAATCAGGACTGCATACGACCGAGGCACACAGGGCCAACACCCGGCATCATGGTGTGGGGAGCGATCTCCTACACTGGCCGTACACCACTGGTGATCGTCGAGGGGACACTGAATAGTGCACGGTACATCCAAACCGTCATCGAACCCATCGTTCTACCATTCCTAGACCGGCAAGGGAACTTGCTGTTCCAACAGGACAATGCACGTCCGCATGTATCCCGTGCCACCCAACGTGCTCTAGAAGGTGTAAGTCAACTACCCTGGCCAGCAAGATCTCCGGATCTGTCCCCCATTGAGCATGTTTGGGACTGGATGAAGCGTCGTCTCACGTGGTCTGCACGTCCAGCACGAACGCTGGTCCAACTGAGGCGCCAGGTGGAAATGGCATGGCAAGCCGTTCCACAGGACTACATCCAGCATCTCTACGATCGTCTCCATGGGAGAATAGCAGCCTGCATTGCTGCGAAAGGTGGATATACACTGTACTAGTGCCGACATTGTGCATGCTCTGTTGCCTGTGTCTATGTGCCTGTGGTTCTGTCAGTGTGATCATGTGATGTATCTGACCCCAGGAATGTGTCAATAAAGTTTCCCCTTCCTGGGACAATGAATTCACGGTGTTCTTATTTCAATTTCCAGGAGTGTACTTGCATTCACGTTCCCATGTAGTCCAACGTCGGATCGTTGTCAAGAGCGAATGCCCCAAACATCAGGATACAGAACGATTCGACCAAGTGGCCAAATGGGGTCCCACAATAAGGCAACCTTTAAAATCTAAGAGGTGCTGTCTTACACCAGTACTCGACATCTTCGTGCCTTTCACAGTGATCACGAAACATCTGACGCAGTTCTTGCCCCCTTAAATACTTCAAATGGCTCTGAGCACTATGAGATTTAACATCTCAGGTCATCAGTCCCCTAGACTTAGAACTACTTGAACCTAACTAACCTAAGGACATCACACACATCCATGCCCGAGGCAGCATTCGAACCTGCGACCGCACCATCCACGTGGTTCCGGACTGAAGCGCCTAGAACCGCTCGGCCACAGAGGCCGATATGCAGCCTGGGTGCTTTATTTTTTTTTTAGTCAGACAAGTGTATGGAAGACCGATCGTCAGTATGGTGTGGAACAGTTCTGCTGAAGTGAGGTGACGTGTATAGTTGCCAAGCGATTGCAATGATGAACTTCGTCAAATCATTCTTAAGCCACTTTTACGCGATAGACTTCCTTGTCTTAATCAATTACTTATGGCAAGTGAGTCTACCGAGGTGCACTTGGTAATTTAATCCTGTGTTGAGTCTCGCCTGTTTTAAGTAGCCGTTTTCTTTTAGGCGTTGGCGTCGAAATATACGAACAGAAAAGGAAATAGCAAATGAGGGTTTAATTTACAAATGACGTCATAGTGGATGTTCTTGGAAAAACAACATACGGTAAATGCTCCACACTGCTGAGATTTCAATAAACGGGATAAGTGTTGTCGTCATCGAAGATTTTTTTCTTTCAATATATCTGACTTTTTCGCTGTTGAAATAATTTTCTTTAAAGAAAACTTTTAACTGTTTACATTCTTATTTGTTCAAAATGTAGTCCTTTTTTTGCTTTACTCTCAGATATTTGGTACTTCTTGCTGGGAAAACACTACTATGACAATTTTGGGGTCCTCTAGTAACCTTTGCAATGTTCCACACCAACAAAGATGAAAATGACGGTGAAGAGATCCAATTGAAGCCAGTGATTCGACCACCTGGCGGAACGAGACAGGGCCGGCCGGGGTGGCCGAGCGTTTCTAGGCGCTACAGTCTGGAACCGCGCGACCGCTACGGTCGCAGGTTCGAATCCTGCCTCGGGCATGGATGTGTGTGATGTTTTTAGGTTAGTTAGGTTTAAGTAGTTCTAAGTTTTAGGGGACTGATGGCCTCAGAAGTTAGGTCCCATAGTGCTCAGAGCCATTTGAACCATTTTTGGAACGAGACAGCGGGGAAATCACGGAAATTTAAAATACAGTCTGTTTTGGAACAACATATGAAAGTGCAATAGAAATAAAATATAGTATACTTCGTTGTACCTCTCAACCATATTTTTCTTTTAATTTTTTAAAATTTTTAATCTGTTTATTTCGTATTTAATAAAAATAATTTAAATATGTGTTCATAACAGTTTAGCATTGCTTCAATATTTGCACAACGTTGTACGAGAGCAGTTCAACACCTTTTCTCACCCAATTTCTGTTGGAAAAAATGCGGAATTGGTTGTGGTACAGTGTGGAACGTTCCCGCTTTAGCTTCTGTATTTTTGCAGAGCGAGGTGGCGGACTGTTAGCACACTGGACTCGCATCCGGCCACCCTGATTTAGGTTTTCCGTGATTACCCTAAATCGTTTCAGGAAAATGGTTTCTTTGAAAGGGCTCTGCCGACCCTTCCCCATCCTTCCCTAATCTGTTGGGAACGATGACCTCGTTGTTTGGTCCCTCCTCCAAATCAACCAGCCAACCAACCTCTGTATTTTCACGAAGTTCCGATAGATGGCTGCGCTATACGTTGCCTTCAAAATGGCGTGTGCGACGGAAGTGCGTTACAAGGAAAAACCGTCATTGAGATTCTTCTGGCGCAAAACCAAAGCATTGCAGATATCCATAGCTGCTTGCGAAATGTCTACGCCGATCTGGTAGTGAACAAAATCACGGTGAGTCGTTAGACGAGACGATTGTCATCATCGCAGCTAGGTCGTGCAGGCCTGTTCGATCCCCCACGTGCCGGCTGGTCGCATACAGCTGTGCAATGTTGGAACGCGTTGTTATGGCAGATGGCCACTTGTTACGACTTCTGCGCCTCTTGTTACGGCCGTTTGCTACTTGTTAGCAGCAGACACAGTGGCTGCGCCAAAGACTGAGACGGCGTGGAGTTTTACAATTATTTATTGAACTTCCTTCACAATTTCTCCCTCGTCGTCACTGCCCGGCCCTGCGGATCCCTCCGCCTGGCTGCTGCTGTGTAAATTCTCCGACAATGCGCGCAATGCGCGCCGCTGATCGCACTCGGAGCCTCAGGCCACCAGTGCTCCGCTGAAGTCAGGATGCCCTGTGGTTGAGATGAACTCGTCGCCGTGAGGTCAGCTGCCGACGCCTGCTGCACCGGCGACTGGGAAGCCGTCAGTCGCGATGTCCGCGAGGTCCCGTCATGGACGGACCACGCGTCGTGGCCGGGTTGCCGTCAAGTCCGGGCGTCTGCCCCCGGTGGCGCCGGTGACCAAGACCGAGCTGCGGCCGGTCCTGCAGGAAGTTCTCGCTGTAGTTAGTCAGCCACGGTGCCGACCGAACTCTGGCCGACCCCCAGAGCCGAAGTTGACATCTGGCGGCGAACGGATGACTCCTGCGAGCTGGAACAGACTTCCGGAATCGTCACCTAAGAAGATTGAACATTCGGACGCGGACCACGTCCGTCCTCAGATCCGAACTGCTTCCTAATGGCTTCTGTCCGTTGCTGCCTGCGCTCCACTATTTATATCCGGCAGGAGGACGTTTTTCACCCTCTGTGGCAGCTTCTTGTTATTACTCCCGCAGTATATTGCAGCGTAACTTAGTGTGCTGGCCTCACTTCTCCTTACTCAGCACTCTATAGGCTTCACTCGGCGCTCGGTCTGTGTGCGTTCTTGCGTCAGCTTGTTGGTAGACTGCAACTGTCAGCAAGGCTATCTGTGCCGTGCTTACTTCGCAATGCCGCGATCGCCGGCTGCCTCTGTTTTGCCATTCTCCACTGCGTGAGGCAACGCTTACTACATGTGGCCGCAACAGCGTGAACACTCTCATTAGAAGAAATCGGCGGATCACAGTTGTTGTGGATTGGCCAGAGCGCCAACCCACAACAGAGGAAACCGAAAGGCACGCGTTTAAGATCACGCAGGATGGCGTGAGGTCTGGAACAGGACAAGTAATAAAGACTAGCAAATAAAGTACGTAGCTTCTGGAATACTAAACTTTATTCCATAATTGGTGAACATCGATCTTGACGGTACATGCATCACAAGATATTATAGCAATTGATAATGGCGCCTTGCTAGGTCGTAGCAAATGACGTAGCTGAAGGCTATGCTAACTATCGTCTCGGCAAATGAGAGCGTAATTTGTCAGTGAACCATCGCTAGCAAAATCGGCTGTACAACTGGGGCGAGTGCTAGGAAGTCTCTCTAGACCTGCCGTGTGGCGGCGCTCGGTCTGCAATCACTGATAGTGGCGACACGCGGGTCCGACGTATACTAGCGGACCGCGGCCGATTTAAAGGCTACCACCTAGCAAGTGTGGTGTCTGGCGGTGACACCACAACAGTCAAACACCTCGTTGATTAGCTGGACGTCTCTGTTTATAGCGCTGACACACTCGTCCACCAGATGGGATGATCAGTGGTGTGTCGAACACCGTCACAGGCTATGAAACATGATTCATCACTTCGAACCGGAAACAAAACCGCAGTCCGCAGAGTGGCACACCTACTCTCCTCCGAACAAAAAGTTCAAAGCCGCACCTTCAGCCGCTAAAGGCTCTGAGCACTATGGGACTCAACTGCTGAGGTCATCAGTCCCCTAGAACTTAGAACTACTTAAACCTAACTAACCTAAGGACATCACAAACATCCATGCCCGAAGCAGGATTCGAACCTGCGACCGTAGCAGTCGCACGGTTCCGGACTGCGAGCCTAGAACCGCGAGACCACCGCGGCCGGCAGTGCCAGCCGCTAAAGTCATGACCACAGTCTTCGGGGATTGTGAAAGGTTATTCTGGTTGATGTCGTCCCTCATGGTGCAATGATCAACTCTGAAACGTATTGTGCTAGCCTTACGGAACTGAAGAAACGACTTCTGTGCGTTAGTCACCACCGAAATGACAACTAACTCCTCCTTCTTCACGACAACGCGAGGCCTCACATAAATCTACGCACCCGAGAGGACTCACAAAACTTCATTGGATTGTTCTTGCTCATTCATCCTACTGTCCGGATCTCGCGCCTTCCAACACCCATCTGTTTGGCCCGATGATGGATACACTCCGCTGGATGCAGTACGTGGATGACGGGGCGGTTACTGATGCAGCAAGATGTTGGTTCCGATGTCCACCACTAAGTGCTACCCTGAGGGCATACGGGCCCTCCCAGTAAGGTAGCTTAAGGCCGTCGCATGGGACAGAGATAATGCTGAAAAGTAGAGTTTTGTAGCCAAAAGAGAGGGGAATAATATAGAGCACTGGAACTCTGATTAAAACCAGGCGTTACTTATTGAACGCACCTCATAGTTCACTATATTTCAGCGCAATAAAGGATTGTAGTTTTAAAAAAAGTGGCTTGGTTACAAAGTACCTGCGTACGGATATTAAAGTCTCGGGTTTGATGCCTGGTCGATCGCAGGTTCTTTATCCTTCACTTTTCACTTCATTCACCTCTGGCAGTGTTTCTGAACGTGAAAATATCCACTTTTACCGTGGTTCATAATCAACACTGAACTGTATGTCCTCCTATAACTGGCCGTGTAAGTCAGGTCAGAAGTGGCAGGGAGGAACGGCATACCACCTTCATCAGCACCCTGCCAAGTGAAACACTGTGGTGTTCAAGACAACCTCCTGATCGATGACAGCTGTACTTCTACTTTTAAGACCGCAGAAAGTCGTTAAACTCGTCACAAATCTATACTGAAAATTGTAATTTATCTGTGAAGATGAGCTCCTCTCACATGTAATGCACAGAAGCAGTGTTCTCACACACATATTTGGGAAGAACGTACATTATAGTTTGATCGTTTGAACATATTTAGTCACAGTTAGTACTTCTACTACTGTTTCAACAGTTGTGGCGTAGTCCACAACTGTGCCCATATCAAGTTTCAGACGCAGTCTCTCTGAAAGTACTGTTACGATGGTCATCACTGTTTGGGACATATTACACTATTGCCCATTAAAATTGCCACACCAAGAAGAAATGCAGATAATAAACGGGTATTCATTGTTCAAATATATTATACTAGAACTGACATGTTATTATATTTTCACACACTTTGCGTGCATAGATCCTGAGAAATCAGTACCCAGAACTACCACCTCTGGCCGTAATAACGGCCTTGATACGCATGGGAATTGAGTCAAACAGAGCTTCGATGGCGTGTACAGGTACAGCTGCCCATGCAGCTTCAACACGATACCACAGTTCATCAAGAGTAGTGACTGGCGTATTGTGATGAGCCAGTTGCTCTGCCACCATTGACCAGACGTTTTCAATTGGTGAGAGATCTGGAGAATGTGCTGGCCAGGGCATCAGTCGAACATTTTCTGTATCCAGAGAGGCTCGTACAGGACCTGCAACATACGGTCGTGCATTATCCTGCTGAAATGTAGGGTTTCGCACGGATCGAATGAAATGTAATGTCCACTGTTCAAAGTGCCGTCAACGCGGACAAGAGGTGACCGAGACGTGTAACCAATGGCACCCCATAGCATCACGCCGGGTGATACGCCAGTATGGCGACGACGAATACACGCTTCCAATGTGCGTTCATCGCTATGTCGATGTCGCCAAACACGGATGCGACCATCATGATGCTGTAAACAGAACCTGGATTCATCCGAAAAAATGACGTTTTGCCTTTCGTGCACCCAGGTTCGTCGTTGAGTACACCATCGCAGGCGCTCCTGTCTGTGATGCAGCGTCAAGGGTAACCGCAGTCATGATCTCCGAGCTGATAGTCCATGCTGCTGCAAACGGCATCGAACAGTTCGTGCAGATGGTTGTTGACTTGCAAACGTCTCCATCTTTTGACTCAGGGGTCGAGATGTGGCTGCACGATCCGTTACAGCCATGCGGATAAGTTGCCTGTCATCTCGACTGCTAGTGATACGAGGCGGTTGGGATCCAGCACGGCGTTCCGTATTACCCTCATGAACCCACCGATTCCACATTCTGCTAACAGTCATTGGATCTCGAAAAACGCGAGCCGCAGTGTCGCGGTACGATAAACCGTAATCGCGATAGGCTGCAATCCGACCTTTATCAAAGTCGGAAAAGTGATGGTACGCATTTCTCCTCATTACACGAGGCAACACAACAACGTTTCACCAGGCAACGCCGGTCAGCTACTGTTTATGTATGAGAAATCGGTTGGAAATTTTCCCCACGTCAGCACGCTGTAGGTGTCGCCATAGGCGCCAACCTTGTGTGAATGCTCTGAAAAGCTAATCATTTGCATATCACACCATCTTCTTCCTGTCGGTTAAATTTCGCGTCTCTAGCACGTCATCTTCGTGGCGAAGCAGATTTAATGGCCAATAGTGTACATTATAGTGAACTAGTTAAATATCTTAAGTGAGGATGTCTTACTCGAGAAAATCAACTGAGGACAAGAAATAACAAATATCAGAGAATTATGAATGAATAAGACAATATTATTAGTAATGTAAAGAAGCAGACGCCAATATCTGTCCAGTGGGAAAGATGTCTGCTATTGAAAAGCATTCCCACTTCTTTCCATTGAAAGTAGTGGTATTTGATGACGTGTGTGGATACGGAGCAGAAACAGGGACTAAAAAATGACATGCTTAGCTTATGTGAGTGTATACGTATCTGCTTTATTGCTACAGAACACGTTTATTGATCTGTTTCCCGTTTGCATCGACCTTAGATTTGCAGCCAACGCCGTGTGGACTGCAATGCGCCTAACGGAGGAACAGTGCGGGTTGCATACATTATGAATTGTGTAGTTTCGCACTCGATACTCCGTTCCATCTGAAGCCTTTGCTTTTCTGTTTCCCACCCTCGCCCCCTCCTTCCCTCTCCGTCCCTCTCTCTCTCTCTCTCTCTCTTATGTTTTATATATATATATATATATATATATATATATATATATATATATATATATATAATGTAGAGAGAGAGAGTGAGTGAGATTAAGAAGAAGGTGGTGGGAAACGGAAGGACTCTGGAAGAGGTTGGTTAAGGGGAAAAGAAAAACTTATAGGAAAGAAGAGAGATCTGGAGCAAGGCACGAAGGGAGCCGGAAGAACAGAGAGAGGGGGGGGGGGGGGGCGGGGGGCGACTGAATGGGCGTTTGGAGAGGGAAAGCACTTCTCTATTTGGGAACGAGTAGCTAACAATGAAGCCTGTAGCTTCCTTGTCTTGTCTTCGGAGGGGTTAAAATGAAAGAAATAAATGAATTCTGCCGGTCACCGTCTTCCCTACTATCAGATTAGAACAACCCTACCCGGTGGTCCATTTCTCTCTGAACCGTGATAGCGTCGGGTTTTTCTTCTCGTATTTCGATTGTTGATTGAGATTAATTGATTAGTGAAGAGAATAAGGGGTACATTATAGACCAGTAACAGACAGCTAAAAGAAAATCAGATATAGTCCCCTAAGCACATAGAAATGAGAGGCACTCTTGATACAAATAGATGGTGACTAGTCGGTCTACAGATTCTGACTGCATGACCGATCCGCAGACTTTCTGTAGGCCAAGCCACAAGTACCTTAAAAGACATAAAATACGAAGTGAGACTTTTGATGCAGCTTAATAAAGACGAATGCAGGACTCGGATTACAAATTAAGGTAACGAGTATGAGTAGATACACGCAGCGAGTACACGGACAAGACGGCACGAAAGATTAGCGATTTAACATGTGTAAGACCATGAGGGTGGTTTCGCTGTGCAAACTCAGTATTTGCTATAAAGCTTTCTATCCCGTATGACTTGATAGAAGGCCGGCCGCGGTGGTCTCGCGGTTCTAGGCGCGCAGTCCGGAACCGTGCGACTGCTACGGTCGCAGGTTCGAATCCTGCCTCGGGAATGGATGTGTGTGATGTCCTTAGGTTAGTTAGCTTTAAGTAGTTCTAAGTTCTAGGGGACTGATGACCACAGCAGTTGAGTCCCATAGTGCTCAGAGCCATTTGAACCAACTTGATAGAAACAGAGCTTAACTGTGCATGTCTGCTACCAAGGCAATGAAAACGAACACACAATGGAAAAATGGCGGTTACTACCGCGCGACTGCTGATCACCATGTAAAGATTACCAGGCACTGCCATGAACTGAGGCCGAGCGCCGAGAGGTCATCTCTCCGTAGTTTTGGAACATCTTTTCCTCGGCACCATATGCTTCATCCCCGATGGCAAAATGTCCCTGCTGCCTACGTGAGTGGGGGTGGGAATGCCGACGGTCTCTTAGGCTTTCGGCCGACGGGCTGTTCGGCCCGCCCACGCACAGGTTGGCTGTACTGGGGTAGCGCCAGGCGTCTGGCCTTCGGACAGCCGGTGCCTCTCCGCATAACCGTCGCCTTGACGTGGATTTTTGAAACCAACGGCCACTAAATCTTTTGCAATTTTACGCTGTTTTGAGGACTTTATGAATTAATAAATGCCAGCGACCTTGTCGCAGTGGTAACACCGGATCCCGTCAGATCAGCGAAGTTAAGCGCTGTCAGGTTTGGCTAGCACTTGGATGGGTCACCGCCCGGGTCTGCCGAGTGCTGTTCGGAAACGGAGTACAATCAGCCCTCGTGATGTCAATTGAGAAGCTACTTGACTGAGAAGTAGCGGCACTGGCCACGAAAACTTACAATGGCCGGGAGAGCGGTAAGCTGGCCACATGTCCCTCCGTATCCGCATCCGGTTTCGCCTCCGGGCTGAGGATGACACGGCGGCTGGTCGGTACTGTTCGGCCTTCAAGGCCTGTTCGGACAGTGTTTGTTCGTGTTTTTATGAATTAATGGATAGCTGAACCCAGAAATTTTTCCGCGCCACTCATTAGATAGTCTTATGCTCAAGCGAGCTATCTTTGGTGACTTACTTCAGTAAATTGCTTTTGCTACATCTACATCTACATGGATACTCTGCAAATCACATTTAAGTGCCTGACAGAGGGTTCATCGAACCACCTTCACAATTCTCTATTATTCCAATCTCGTATAGCGCGCGGGAAGAATGAACACCTACATCTTTCTGTACGAGCTCTGATTTCCCTTATTTTATCTTTGTGATCGTTCCTCCCTATGTAAGTCGGTGTCAACAAAATATTTTCGCATTTGGAGGAGAGATTTGGTGATTGCAATTTCGTGAGAAGATTCCGTCGGCAATGAAAAACGCCTTTCTTTTAATGATGTCCATCCCAAATCATGTATCATTCCTGTGACACTCTCTCCCATATTTCGCGATAATACAAAACGTGCTGCCTTTCTTTGAACTTTTCGATGTACTCAGTCAGTCCTATCTGGTAAGGATCCCACACCGCGCAACAGTATTCGAAAAGAGGACGGACGTAATCTACTGAAATAAAGTCATCCATTTTTTAATAACAGGGAGCGCAGCCCCGTGACCACTACATCTACATCTACACTGATACTCCGCAAGCCACCCAACGGTGTGTGGCGGAGGGCACTTTACGTGCCACTGTCATTACCTCCCTTTCCTGTTCCAGTCGCGTATGGTTCGCGGGAAGAACGACTGTCTGAAAGTCTCCGTGCGCGCTCTAATCTCTCTAATTTTACATTCGTGATCTCCTCGGGAGGTATAAGTAGGGGGGAGCAATATATTCGATACCTCATCCATAAACGCACCCTCTCGAAACCTGGCGAGCAAGCTACACCGCGATGCAGAGCGCCTCTCTTGCAGAGTCTGCCACTCGAGTTTATTAAACATCTCCGTAACGCTATCACGGTTACCAAATAACCCTGTGACGAAACGCGCCGCTCTTCTTTGGATCTTCTCTATCTCCTCCGTGAACCCGACCTGGTACGGATCCCACACTGATGAGCAATACTCAAGTATAGGTCGAACGAGTGTTTTGTAAGCCACCTCCTTTGTTGATGGACTACATTTTCTAAGCACTCTCCCAATGAATCTCAACCTGGTACCCGCCTTACCAACAATTAATTTTATATGATCATTCCACAGTTGAACTCGTAATTCTATAACCCATCCGAACGTATAATTGGAACAGCAGTTTAAATTTTATTTTACTTTAACTTCTTTGTAAAGTGACTGGCCTCTACAGCTATAGAGGTTACGATACAGTCTGTATACGTCTCTATAAAGTGTGTTACAAGCGAGATATTTGTGCAATGAAGAACAGATGCGGCAATGTTATCAAATTCTCTTTATCAGAGATTAGCGCAATCGCAGGAAACTTGAGAATCAGTTTCAGCCCCTAAAATTTGTATTAAAAAACATATGAAATGGATGCATTAGTAGTTTACTATGTAAATACTCACCATAATGAACCAAACAATCAGTACTCGGCAGACGAACATATGCATATGGAGAACAATACGATTATGTGGCTAGTATAAAAATACAACATAATACTTCTGCTTCGCTACTTCATCGTGGGTTCTCAATTAGTTAAGCCCATAGGCATGCATACTTAGTTTTTATTTACTGAGAAATTATGATAGCGATTGCAGTCTGAAACCAGTCATCATTTGTTGTATGATTTCCATTAAAACTGAAAAAGCAACATTTTATTTATGCAAAACGTTATGAAAACCAAACATGATTTTCCATGGTCAATTTTGATATGGCGTGGCTGAGGTATGCATATTTACTTTTTATTTACTGAGTAATTATGATAGCAATTGCAGTCTGAAACCAGTTATCAGTTGTTGTACGATTTTGATTAAAACTAAAAAACCAACATTTTATTTACGCGAAATGTTATGAAAACGAAAGATGATTCTCCATGGTCGAATTTGAAATGTCGTGGTTCAGGCTGCCAGTCTATATGTGAAAACTACAAATTGTTGAGGCTTTTGTGGTCACTTGTTGACATCGTGAATGTTAGCTTTCGTCTTGGAATCTTCTGCCGAAATTTACGTAATAACCTTCCTGACGTTTCGCCTTCACGAATGAGTCACCCTCAATAGCAGGTGGCGCACTGGCTGCCACCCAGTCGTGCAGGCAAAACGTCAGGAAATTCATTACACAGACGTGGACCGAGACGAAAGCCTGGTCATTTGTTGTGTAAGGAAATAAATACCACTATTAAGTCGTGAAAGAGGAAAAAGGACATTGAGTGAATGACAAGTTCGCATTGCATTCATTTAATTAGTTACTGCGAGAAATCAGAGAGGGGAAACAGTACAGGAATTAATGCCGCTGATTTAATACGTACATAAATGGTTCTAAGTGTGCAAAATTGTTTTAGTACACACGTGAAATAAAACAAGACATATACAAGTACTTAAAGCAACCAGTGCGAGAAAGTACCTACGCAAAATGAACCTCCAAAATTCTTTTTCAGCCTAACTGATTCTGTGTCATTAATAGAGTATACAGGGTACCAGGAGGAAAGGTCAGTATTCAGGGATATGACAGGAACTCTCATTTGAAGCAAAAAAACTTCATATGGACATATTGCCTACTGCGAATGGATTCTGACAGAGAACATATTTAATGTCACGTTTGAACGTTTCTCTTTAATAACTGCGGTCAGTAGCGAAAACTGTTGCAGTGCAAAACTGAACTACATTAAGTTTTCTACGAAAAGGTCTCCTTCATCTATCTCTAGGACTTACAGTTTGAGCGAAAGAGTATCAAAAATTTCGCGTGACGCACATGCGCTGCAGCGCAGCTTGGTTTTGTAGGCCAATTTGAGGTAATTTGCCGACTTGGTAGGGCACAAGTGTCTCATTTCAGATTGCTGGTGTCGACTTCCTCTAAGCTACTGTGTACATTATTAATGATGATAGTGTACTGAATAATACGGAAAAAATAACAATGTACATTAAATGTATTCTATCTCGAAAAGCATTCGGAATAGGTCATATGTCAACATAAAGTTTTTTTGCTTCAAATGATCGTTCTTGTCATATTCCTGAATACTGACCATTCTTCCTGGTACACTCTTTATACCGTCGTGCTGGTAATGTATTGAAATGATAGTACACCTCCTACTGGAAACTCAGCAGCCAATATTTGTACTTAAGTCTGCTATTCACATCCTTATCACTCTATCACGTCTACACCAGAATGTCCCGCAATAGTTTTCACTGCGTCACACTGATCTATTACACATAAAACTGTTCAGCGTCTTCTAGTTGCATCCGTCGGATAGCAGATCGCTGTCCAAGGCTACACTCGTTCACCTCTGCACCCGCAAGGCCTTCCACGCTCACGCCACTCACACAGAGCATTAGTTCAAAATGGTTCAAATGGCTCTGAGCACTATGGGACTCAACTGCTGAGGTCATTAGTCCCCTAGAACTTAGAACTAGTTAAACCTAACTAACCTAAGGACATCACAAACATCCATGCCCGAGGCAGGATTCGAACCTGCGACCGCAGCGGTCGTGCGGTTCCAGACTGCAGCGCCTTTAACCGCACGGCCACTTCGGCCGGCAGAGCATTAGTCATTCGCTCAAAAGAACACGCTGCTGCTTAGGGATCACTGTAGATGCTGTACAGATAGTGACAGCCGATCACGTGACACAGCTGACGAGAGTCTTGGCATTGAAGTGGTGCGCGTGTGCAGATTGATTGTTTGTGCAGATCGATTGTATACAATCAGCGCAGCATGATGTATCGACATGGAAACGTGACACAGTAACAGAAAGCAGCTATCGTGTTTCTACATCTACATTCATACATACCTGACGGTGTGTGGCGGAGGGTACCTTCAGTACCTCTATCGGTTCTCCCTTCTGTTCCAGTCTCGTATTGTTCGTGGAAAGGAAGATTGTCGGTATGCCTCTGTGTGGGCTCTAATCTCTCTGATTTTATCCTCATGGTCTCTTCGCGAGATACACGTAGGAGGGAGCAATATACTGCTTGACTCCGTGGTGAACTTTAACAAAAGCCCGTACCGAGCTGCTGAGCGTCTCTCCTGCAGAGTCTTCCACTGGAGTTTATCTATCATCTCCGTAACGCTTTCGCGATTACTAAATGATCGTGTAACGAAGTGCGCTGTTCTCCGTTGGATCTTCTCTCTCTCTTCTATCAACCCTATCTGGTACGGATCCCACACCGGTGAGCAGTATTCAAGCAGTGTGCGAACAAGCGTACTGTAACCTACTTCCTTTGTTTTCGGACTGCATTTCCTTAGGATTCTTCCAATGAATCTCAGTCTGGCATCTGCTTTACCGACGATTAATTTTATATGGTCATTCCATTTTAAATCACTCCTAATGCCTACTCCCAGATAATTTATGGAATTAACTGCTTCCAGTTGCCGACCTGCTATATTGTAGCTAAATGATAAAGAATCTTTCTTTCTATGTATTCACAGCACATTACACTTGTCTACATTGAGATTCAATTGCAATTCCCTGCAGCATGCGTCAATTCGTTGCAGATCCTCCTGCATTTCACTACAATTTTCCATTGTTACAACCTCTCGATATACTACAGCATCATCCGCAAAAAGCCTCAGTGCACTTACGATGTTACCCACAAGGTCATTCATATATATTGTGAATAGCAACGATCCTACGACACTCCTCTGCGGCACACCTGAAATCACTCATACTTCGGAAGACTTCTCTTCATTGAGAATGACGTGCTGCGTTCTGTTATCTACGAACTCTTCAATCCAATCGCACAATTGGTCTGATAGTCCATATGCTCTTACTTTGTTCATTAAACGACTGTGGGGAACTGTATCAAACGCCTTGCGGAAGCCAAGAAACACGACATCTACCTTGGAACCAGTGTCTATGGCCATCTGAGTCTCGTGGACGAATAGCGCGAGCTGGGTTTCACATGATCGTCTTTTTCTTGACATCTAGTGTTCAGTACCTCTTTACATAGATAATTGTGGCAGATAATGCACATTCAAAGAACATTTGGAGTCGTGGATCTCTGGAAAGGCCATTCCGCACAGCAGCACATTGGCTGCACGTCTACAGTGGACCGAACTACACGGAAACTTTTCTTCTTTATTATCAAGATGAATATGCTGTGGACATTCCTGTCTTCCAGGACGACCACAAACCTGTTTTCAGGGCAGCAGACACACTTTTCTGATTTGACGAGGATTCAGGCATTCTATCGCACTTCAGCTGGCCCAATAAATCACACGTTCTTAATCGGAATAAAAATGTCTCGGTTTGTTTCGAATAGCGGGTGATACATAGCAATCAGCATCCCCCAATCTGTGAAATGAACAGAACCTTAACATCGATGTGTAGCTGCTGGTGGATATGGTGTAACTGAAGAAACGTGTGCGCTTCTTTCCCGCCAAATTGAGGTCATTGTTAAGGTGAAAGGTGGTGTCCACGATATTAGCCTGAGGCCTCGTAGGGATAGCTAATTTTTTGTTCTGTGTGCCCAGTGGAATAGGATATCACATTTTCATTTTTTACATATCGAAGTGTGAAGTCTTCCTGTTAGTTAAGTATATATCCAGTTATATGCAATGTAGATCTCAAAAAGTCGTATCCCTCGTTAAATTAAGGTAATCGTATCGAGATCAATTTCTTCCGGAATTTTTTTTTCTCTGTGAGCGTCAGCAGGTTATCTGTCCCCTATACAGGGTGAGTCACCTAACATTACCGCTGGATATATTTCGTAAACCACATCAAATACTGAAGAATCGATTCCACAGACCGAACGTGAGGAGAGGGGCTAGTGTAATTGGTTAATACAAACCATAAAAAAATGCACGGAAGTATGTTTTTTAACACAAACCTACGTTTTTTTAAATGGAACACCGTTAGTTTTGTTAGCACATCTGAACATATAAACAAATACGTAATCAGTGTCGTTTGTTGCATTGTAAAATGTTAATTACATCCGGAGATATTGTAACCTAAAGTTGACGCTTGAGTACCACTCCTCCGCTGTTCGATCGTGTGTATCGGAGAGCACCGAATTACGTAGGGATCCAAAGGGAACGGTGATGGACCTTAGGTACAGAAGAGACTGGAACAGCACATTACGTCCACATGCTAACACCTTTTTATTGGTCTTTTTCACTGACGCACATGTACATTACCATGAAGGGTGAGGTACACGTACACACGTGGTTTCCGTTTTCAATTACTGAGTGGAATAGAGTGTGTCTCGACATGTCAGGCCAATAGATGTTCAATGTGGTGCCCATCATTTGCTGCACACAATTGCAATCTCTGGCGTAATGAATGTCGTACACGCCGCAGTACATCTGGTGTAATGTCGCCGCAGGCTGCCACAATACGTTGTTTCATATCCTCTGGGGTTGTAGGCACATCACGGTACACATTCTCCTTTAACGTACCCCACAGAAAGAAGTCCAGAGGTGTAAGATCAGGAGAACGGGCTGGCCAATTTATGCGTCCTCCACGTCCTATGAAACGCCCGCGGCCCGTGTTTGTTACAACACGCAACTGAACGTCGGAGGTTTCAAGCGTCAACTTTAGGTTACAATATCTCCGGATGTAATTAACATTTTACAATGCAACAAACGGCACTGATTATGTATTTGTTTGTATGTTCAGATGTGCTAACAAAACTAACGTGGTTCCATTTAAAAAAAACGTAGGTTAGTGCTAAAAAACATACTTCCGTGCATTTTTGTATGGTTTGTATTAAACAATTACACTAGCCCCTCTCTTCACGTTCGGTCTGTGGAATCGATTCGTCAGTATTTGATGTGGTTTACGAAATATATCCAGCGGTAACGTTAGGTGACTCACCCTGTATAGTTCGATGCGGCTCCCCACAGATTTCTCTCCTGTATCAGGCTGTTTATCGCACGGCAGCACTCACAGCCAATGTCCTCAATTATCTGTTGTATACATGTGTGTCAGGAGGAGTGGTCAATATTCAGGGATATAACTGGAACTAATTTTTGAAGCAAAATTTTCTAGTGAAAATGGGCTGTAAAATGCGTACCTTAAGAGCTAATAGTTCAAATGGCTCTGAGCACTATGCGACTTAACTTCTGAGATCATCAGTCGCCTAGAACTTAGAACTAATTGAACCTAACTAACCTAAGGACATCACACACGTCCATGCCCGAGGCAGGATTCGAAGCTGCGACCGTAGAAGCAGCGCGCTTCCGGACTGAAGTTACTAGAGCCGCACGGCCACAGCGGCCGGCAGCGTCTTCTCTCCAGCCTCCACTGACGCCATGTGTCAGTGACACTATGATATTCCGCCGACACCTGTTGTCGGCTCGACCGGCAAGGCCGCTGCTCTAGCATTTCAGCTGAAGTGTTCATTCTGCAGGGGAACCCGTAGGGTGAGATTATGCCATCACACTGCGTTAAAATGTCCTCCAGGCCCGGCCGAGCGGTTCTAGGCGCTTCAGTCCGGAACCGCGATGCTACTACGGTCGCAGGTTCGAATCCTGCCTCGGGAACGGATGTGTGTGATGTCTTTAGGTTGGTTAGGTTTAAGTAGTTCTAAGTCTAGGGGACTGATGACCTCAGATGTTAAGTCCCATAGTGCTTAGAGCCATTTGAACCATTTAATTGTGCCGATGTAGAAACGTGTGCTCATGTCCGCGACCGACATAGTGCGTTGATTGTTTCTTTGTGCTGCATAGCTACATCACCACCTCCGGCTGGTGCCGCCTGTAGGTATGCTAACGTGAACTTAGGAAAAATTTTAATTTCTCCTCCTTTTTTACTCTATGACATAAGACATGATTCTCTTCCATACGATGCTGTGCTCCAGCAGTACATTCTCAGAAATTTCTTCCTGCAACTAAGGCCATGTTTGATACACCACTCACGCTCATCAGTTACGGATAATTGCATAATGTGGTGCCACACAACGTCGCACTATGCAAAACTGACGCTAATAGCATAGGCACATTTTGGACACACACGACACAGACCTGCAAGTCCACTATATCGGTGATAAGTTGAGAAAACCGTCCCGAAACACATGTGCTACAAAACGCCACTGTTTCCTGCGCATGTACCCCGACATCATTATGGGATATGATCACCATGCACACGTACATAGGCCGCACAACGGATTGGCATACTCTGGATCAGGTGGTCGAGCAGCTGCTGGGGTATAGCCTCCCAATCTTACGCCAGTGCCTGTCGGAGCTCCTGAAGTGTCCTAGGCGGTTGAAGACGTGCAGCGATACGTCGACCGAGAGCATCCCAGACGTGCTCGACGGGGTTTAGGTCTGGAGAACAGTCAGGCCACTCCATTCGCCTGATATCTTCTGTTTGAAGTTATTACTCCACGATGGCAGCTCGATCGGACCGTGCGTTATCATCCACCAGGAGGAAGGTGGGACCCACTGCACCCCTGAAAAGTCAGACATACTGGTGCAAAATGACGTCCCGATACACCTGACCTGTTTTTCTGTCAAATACATGCAGGGATCTACGTGCACCAATCATAATCCCACCCCACACCATCAAACCACGACCGCAATACAGGTCCATTTGAAGGACATTAAGGGGTTGGTATCTGGTTCCTGGTTTACGCCAGATGAAAACCCGGCGAGAATCACTGTTCAGACTATACCTGGAGTCGTCCGTGAACATAACCTAGGACCACTGTTCCAATGACCATCTACTGTATTCTTGACACCAGGCTTTACAGGCTCTCCTGTGACCTGGGGTCAGTGGAATGCACCTTGCAGGTCTCCGGGTGAATAAACCATGTCTGTTCAGTCGTCTGTAGACTGTGTGTCTGGAGACAACTGTTTCAGTGGCTACGGCACTCCGTGGCCGTCTGCGGGCACTGATGGTGAGATATCGTGGTGTTTTACATTGTGGAAGTCTCGTACTGGACACGTTTCCTGTCTGTTGGAATCGTTGCCATAATCTTGAGATCTGGCTTTGTGGCACATGGAGGGCCCCTTGCTACGACCTGCTGTGTTTGACCAGCCTCCAGTCGCCCTAGTATTCTACCCCTCATAACGTTATCAATATGTGTTCTTTGAGCCATTTTCAACATACAGGCCCCATAGCGCATAAGAAAACTTCTGCACACTTACTCGCTGCACTGTACTCTGACATGTACCAACACACCTTTGCGTATGTGGACTGCTGCCAGCGCCACCGCGCGACGACCGCAGGTCAAATGCACCGCATGGTCCTACCTCGTGGTGATTTAAACTCGCAAACCGCTCGCCAAAGCGTTGTTTCACCATGTATCAGCATTATCCTTAATTTATGAGCATGAGTGTAGTAGACTTCTTTTGGCCGTAATGCCCTGTTTAACTGTGCTAGTCTACTTATTTATGTTTTCGTCCATCAAGGGCTATTTTGCATCCAAGGTAGCAGAACTTTTTCACTTCGTGTACTTCGTGGATCTCAACTTTTTTGTTAAGTTTGACACTAACCTATTTTCGCTACTCCTTGTGACTTTCGCCTTTCTTTGGTTTACTCTCAATCTGGTTTCAAAGCGGCGTGTAAACGTATCGGAACATTGACAGCACCAAGCCGGTGAGCATGACGAGACGAATCAGCCTCAGGAGATGGAATCAACGCAGTTTTGATCGGCTTGATTTCCACCAGAAGCGCGGTCTCGTGTCATCTTAATCCCAGCAGATCGACACCCTGACCGAGGCTACACCAGTGGCGTCCAGTCACGTTGTCCATATGCCGTTACGGTTGCCCCGCCTTTGATCTATTCTGTTGGAGAAAAATGTTCGCCTAAAATTTTCCGTAATATGCTATACCTTAAGATACATGCTATTTCAGCAGAAACTGTAAATGTGCTAGGTGGTAGTATTGGAGACTAATTTGATTAAAACATTCCATACTTGTCTAATATTTATTCTTTACAGAGATGTATCCCTTACAATGTAACCCAAACAAACACAGGGTCCAACAGAATGAACAGTGTGATTTGAGTCACGTAGTATGGCGTCGCCGTTGGGCCCGTGCGAAATACGTGAGTGAGTGCTGCATTAAGGAGGGACTGCCATTCATAGTTATGGCCCTGTGGAGTTCAGAGTATCGAATATTCGCTCTCGAGGCGTATTAAAAAAAAAAAAATAATAAAGTCTCCCACCGCAGTTCAGCGACTCTTTCGTCGCCACTTCGAGTTGAAACGACGTGATAGTCCTGGCTCATTGATTGAACTGCGGATGCAACGATTCAGGACTACTGCATCCTGTACAGAGCAGAAAAGTCCAGGCTGAAGAAGGACGCAGTGGACCGCAGAGCGACTGGAGGAAGCTCATCAAACAGTCTTCCGAAGTTCTCGCCGTTCCACCGCCCGACAGACCTTGGCTCTGACAATGACAGATCGTTCCCTGTAGCACATCATCCGTCACAAACTGCACGTACACCCACGCAAACTGCAAGGCGTACAGAAACTAAACGAAAAGGATGAAGTTGCCCGATGAATCTCCACCTTACACTTCCTGATTTCTTCTTATAGAGAAACTTGAAGAGCCAAGGGTACGCGCGACGTCCTCATAACCGTGGCTGAAGTTCAAAAAATGGCTCTGAGCACTATGGGACTTAACTTCTGAGGTCATCAGTCCCCTAGAACTTAGAACTACTTAAACCTAATTAACCTAAGGACATCACACACATCATGCCCCAGGCAGGATTCGAACCTGCGACCGTAGCGGCCCGCGGTTCCAGACTGAAGCGCCTAGAACCGCTCGGCCACACCAGCCGGCGTGGCTGAAGTCAAGGATAGTACGTGCACTGCTGTGTAGATCTCACTGAATATGCTAAATAAGTTGACGGAAGCTTTCGTTTCCTGCCTGGAAGAGTCCACGGATAGTGATGGCGTTGTGTTATGGTGTTATATTCAAAACCAAGTAAAGGGAGTAAATGAGATGTAATGCCACATATTTTTCTTTGTTTTCAATGTGCGTTTCAATAAATTTATCTGTTCATTTCCAGGTTCTGCCCTTTGTATATCGTAGTATTCATTCTGCTGGACCCTGTACTTGCAGAAAATATTAAGCGAGGGCAAAAGATTATGTTCAAAGATGATTTTCATAAATTCCACAGCCGGCTTCAAAGAACTGTCGGATTCTCTTAACAACACTGCGTGTAGCTCTTCTCAAGTTGTCTTGGCGTTATTGTATGATGACGGCGCTATTGGTAATCCAAACCGATCAATTCGTCTCTCATTTTTATTTTCTCTTTGTAGGCTTCGCCGTTCGGCTATCCTTACTTGCAAAAATCTAGAGGGTATGGTCCAGGGGTCATGGTGGCCAAGACACATGATCGATCATTTCCGTGGGAATGTTCGGTTTAGATGATGTGTCACATGACGAAAGGAATATGCAGGAGCCTCGTCATTGCTGGAAGAACATTTCCATCATTTTAGCCAAAGAAATCTCTTCCAATAACACTGGAAACACGTTCTCAAGAAATTCTTGATAAAGCGGCTCTGTAACGCAAGAGGTCCAGTCGAAAGAATGTCTATCATACCGCACCACACATTTACAGAGAACTGTTCTTAAAAATCCGTCTCTACAAAGCCATGTGAATTTTCACCGGACTACTGATGTTAGTTACGAGTGCTATAGACATCGTCACGAGTGAAAGTCGATTGATCATTAAACAGTTTTAATGGAATTACTCTGCGATTTTCAACTAGACAACGACAAAATTCCAATCGTCTGCCTACATTTCCTTCTCTAAGGTTCTGAATCAACTGTAAATGTGAGAACTGAGGCCGTGCATATATAATGGCATATTCTTATATTTTACGTTTAGTAATTTTGCGTACGGTTGTTTAAAGACTATATTCTACCAATGAATATTATTTTAAAGGTCGTTCGCCCCGATAGCTGAGTGGCCAACGCGGCGGTCTGTCACGCCAAGTGTCCCTGGTTTCATTCCCGGCTGGGTAGGAGATTTTCTCCGCTCAGGGACTGGGTGTTGTGTTGTCCCTCTTATCATTTCATCATCATCATCATCAGTGGAAGGCTACGGGAAACCGCCACTGGAATCACTTCCCTAGACGCTCATGCAGTGGACCTCTCTGACGAGGCTTCCCCCATGACGAGACCTGCCGTAAGGCAGAACACAAAGTTAGGTTTATTTTAAAGGTCGGGCAAACGCAGCCAGAATTTCCCATAATGAATAAAATCTTCCGCTTTGACTGGTACAATACTTTCATTAAGAAGTCATTACAGGTTTCACATCAGCAGAGATGCACTTTCAGGTGATCTGTGCAAGAAATTAAAACTTTACAGAACTAAAAGACTTGAAAATATATGTGAAATACCATAAATCAAAATATGTCAATGAGAGCTGTGTACTCACGGGTTTTTTAAAGAGTCATGGCGCGGCAGGCCGCGGTGGCCGAGCTGTTCTAGGCGCTTCAGTTCGGAACCACGCGACTGCTGCAGTCGCAGATTCGAATCCTGCCTCGGGCACGGATGTGTGTGATGTCCTTAGGTTAGTTAGGTTTAAGTAGTTCTAAGTTCTAGGGGACTGATGACCTCCGATGTTAAGTTCCATAGTACTCAGAGCCATTTGAACCATTTGAATGGCGCGGCAAAGTGATTGCTTAGAGCCAAGTCCCATCGTTCATCGTCAAGATAGAAACAGATAACACGCTGAAAGTGGTAGCCCGTGATTAAACTGCCTGGGGCCATGGATTGCCTGTAAGTGATAGGGAACCAGAAAAAACCTGTTTAAATTTCAGACTGCCATATATCTAAACGAACTAACTAAAAACACCACGTCAATATGTCTTAACTTCAACAGGTAGGTATAACAGAGCTTGAATATCTTCCAACGCTGTAGACAGCACAGAAATGTGTATGGCGCCAGGTTAAACTGCACTGATGAGTCGGAATTAAGAGATATGTGAGCGAGGTGGCGTTAGCGCGATTCTCGGAACGAACTGATGCTAGCTATGACAAGAAAGGTGGGGTTGGCCTTAGAGTACGTGTTATACGGCTATTAGGATTTTTCTTACTTTTTTAAAGACATTCATAGTTAAAAAACGCGCGGGCATATGCCGCATACTAAGTACAAGCGGAAAAGTTAATGTTGGAATGACTGGATGACCAATAGACACCAGGATCACCCAACATAAGCACCATTGCAGGTTGGGACAGGTAGGGAAAGCGGCCGTGGCGGAGACAATGCAGTTTTTTTTTTTTTTTATCAGTAGGAATTTGAACTGTTGGGTTCTTGAAATGGTTAGTTAGAGGAGCTATGAATTACTAGGTTCAAAGTAGTTGGCTTGCTGAAACTATCGTAGCTGACTGTATTACCATTAATACTGATGGACGAATCAAAAAAAGGGAAGAACCCTGTCAGTACTTTCCTCCATGCTAAACTGGATATTATCACGCATTTTATTCAAGTCCACAAGAAAATCATTTCAATTCTGAAAGGAACTCTTGTATCATCCACTGTCCTGCTAGAATAATTATTTAAGTTAACCACCATATTCTGTTCAAAAGTCATAAAAATATTGGCTAGAAAACATAAAAATGGCAAGGCCATTGCCAAGACATGTGTTTGTACATACACTATATATTATTCCCAAATATAAAATAGTGAAAGTTTAAAATCAGCTTCAGAAGCTAATGTACATCGTCAGTCTTGTCTGACAGTCTTCCACTATGTTCCTTAAGATTCTCACTATGCGCCGTACCTGGTCTGCTGGAATATCTGTATACATTTTGTGTCAAAGGAAACAAGTGAAGTTCCTTCCTGATAGTTTACTGATAAGTTAATTCCTATTTTCTGTGTTGTACTTTACTGGATGCTTAAAATTTTTATCCAGATCTCTGGCTAAGAGCTTCTCTACTTGATAACCAGGATCACTTCTTGTCTTAGTAGTTGGGTGGAGAGGCATATTTTCTTGATTCATCGGAACGACTTCTCGAGGTCTAAGGGTAACAGGGTTCATCGGTATTAAGGGCCTATTTTTATGAGGACAGGGAATAATTTTAGCGATTTTTAGTGTTTTTTTATTACCTGCCAAATATTTAGCTGTTGAGTCGAATCTACTGTTATCTATTTGGTTCTTTGCTGAACTGTTTAGAGTTACTCACATACTGTTCTTTTGATATAACTACTGCTGACATTGAATTATCCGCACGCACTATAGGAGCACTATTATACTTGAGATTTTTTATTTATTTTTTATTATCATGTTATCTTCTGAAGACCTTGTAGATGAAGATTGACCTATTGTTAGATTTTGACTCCACTATCTTGTTTATCACAACAGGCACCTCATTACACTGAGCAGTCGTCAATAGCACACCATCTAAGGCAGGAATATTTTGGGAAATTAACAAACCTAGGTTTTGTTGCAACGTCGCCTGATGGTACTGTATGACAATCCATTATCAAACAGCTGTAGTTCCTACTGATCAAACACAGTATCTGTTAGATTATATGTTTTTCTGTAAAAATCAGAATCACATTGCGTTAGTGGTGTACTATAACCACGCCGGTTCCCAGCCCGAATTCTTCTAAATTCATTATCCTGGTTTTGTCTGGAAGTATTAAGGTACGCTTCGATATTCTCTGTTATCCATTTAAATTGATATCCACTTATTACTGTCGACAACTACATATGAGGCAGATTTATGCAGTCATTTATAGTGTACAGTAAATGAACGTCATTACGCAGGCAATCTAACGTAATATTACACAAACCAGGTCTTGTAACGGAAATGCCCTTGAGGAACGTGTGGTTGACACATGTTGCCATTTATCAACTGAATAATGCCTTCTACTTCATTCACAGTCTGTTCACCTCCACGTTTAAATGAGATTTGATTGCTGCATCGTTCTTACGCAGTTTAGTGGAAAACCAAGTAGCACTCTTGAATGTAGTATTTCGCGGTTAGACAATCTGCTACCGTATTCTCTACAACCAATAGCAGCGCTTCCATTACAAAACCCGTCCCATGTACACCTTCTAAGGTGGATCATGAATGAATGGAACATGTCAGGCTAACGCAAACGGATGTGTTATTCTGCATTTTGTTGTATGTTGTGGTTTTTATGACGTAACAATTATCTATGAGCGCTACATGTACGGACATGGTTATGTACACAAGGTGCTTTTTGATTGTAAATGTTTTGTTTGCGACAAAGCTTTGTATAATGTACTACATTTTATTCACTAATATAACAGCTTCGCATGAAGTTCCAAATCATAGTGAGCACGATTTGAAATAAACATTTTCAAGATATGAAGATTACAGCAAAGTCTGTCGAAGCCGGTTGTTGAAAATAAAGAAATATTTATGCGACCTTGACTTTCTTAAGTATTTTGCCGAGTAAAACAGATCGATTCTTCTCATTTATCAGCATCAGAAAACTCAGTCAAAACCTTTACACAAATACCACATCGGCGCACTCAGCATTTGCAAATAGGGTCGCATGTTTAAACGATACAGTAGTATTTGTCAAAATATTTCAATCACAGTTCAATTATATAAAATCAAACACAACTTCGTAACTTGGTAACAAAAATAACGCTCGATAAATAAACCCATACCAACTGGAGCATCAACACACGTGATGAAAAATTATCTCTGTGACCAGTTATATCTCTGTAAACAATAAAAGTGGTATTCCTGTTATATGGCATTGTTTATTCGAATTAGTCTATACTTCCATCTCCTAAAATATTTACTATTCCTCCAAAATCAGGCTGTATACACCATTGTGTTTGATATGTAACTGAATGAAATGTATATCTTTATGTAACATATGATGTGACTCACCGAAAAGCGGAGACAAGATAGAATATGTCCTGATGGAAAGTAGCAGATTACAAATATTGATTAAATGTAAAAATAACGACATTTTATGTATGCTAAAAAATTCCATATTTTTCTTATGTGCCTAAATAAACCATGTTTTAATATCCGCAGATATCGATGCAATACGAAAAAAATGCAATGTTTCTTATTTTGTTTGCCTTCCGGTGGATTAGTTCCTGCGACCGCCCGTGATGCGACACCTTTAAACTGTTCTAAACAGCAAGCGACTGCAGTGAGTATCACAACCGACGAAGGTAAAACTCATCTAGCTTCAGAGTAGCGTTTGGCGGATCATAAACTAGCATGCTGACACGCACCTGGCGTAGCATAGTCCCGCAGCTCACAGCATTCTCTAGAGTTCCGTAGAATCCAGCTGATAGAGGCGCCCTTGGCATATCATCTTCATCTATCGTAGTCTCATTGACAAATGTCCAGATTCATTATTAGTACAACGAACGTTGCGAAGCGTAAAATTATGTGACCAAACGTCTCGGGATAAATGTTGCCATTACTGCCAAGGACTATAGCTATGTTATGATCAGCGTCCAGGAAATTATTGTGATACTGTTTCTTTGGGGAATTCATCCTGTTAACTTTCTGTACAATGAAGCGCCGTTAATAGTGGATGTCGTGTATATGTGTGTGAAGATCTGGCACTCAACAAACTTGCAAAGAAGATTTTTGGCCTTCAGCCCGTGACTTGGGAGAAGTCAGTCCTTACAAAACCACCTGAGTTTATCAGAAGTTCGAAGCAATGGGCTTTGCCTGCGACACGTAGCATGATCATGCTGTAACTGAAAACAAATTCCAAACATCTGTCCCAATGTGTAGGGTATGCAGCTATCTGAATTTTTTTAATAAAATCATGCCTTAGGTTTACCCACATAAGTATGGAGTCTGTATGATGTAATGTGACTTTTTTCAGTGTAACGGTCTGGATGTGAATGTAATGTGGATGATTTTAAGTGATGGCTCTACTAATATTTTCAGTTTTCAGGAACCGTTATCACTTTTGTATGCAAATTGTGTCCGCAAAACAATGAGAATGTAAGTGGACCAGTGGTATCATTAGCTTAAGAATCGACTACATCAGCTGAAAATCTTTCTGTATAGTACTGTAAGCAACTGTACAAGGTGTTTTTTCCACCGTGCACAATCTCTAGGGATTCATTGATGAGAGGATATGGAACAAAACAGGTCTAATGAGATTATGTCCGGAAATGCATGGCTTTCATGCGGGAGACCATTTACTCAATCATATGCAGCCATAGTTAGAATATGTGTTGAAAATACAGGGTGTTTCAAAAATGACCGGTATATTTGAAACGGCAATAAAAACTAAACGAGCAGAAATACACCGTTTGTTGCAATATGCTTGGGACAACAGTACATTTTCAGGCGGACAAACTTTCGAAATTACAGTAGTTACAATTTTCAACAACAGATGGAGGCTGCAAGTGATGTGAAAGATATAGAAGACAGCGCAGTCTGTGGGTGCGCCATTCTGTACGTCGTCTTTCTGCTGTAAGCGTGTGCTGTTCACAACGTGCAAGTGTGCTGTAGACAACATGGTTTATTCCTTAGAACAGAGGATTTTTCTGGTGTTGGAATTCCACCGCCTAGAACACAGTGTTGTTGCAACAAGACGAAGTTTTCAACGGAGGTTTAATGTAACCAAAGGACCGAAAAGCGATACAATAAAGGATCTGTTTGAAAAATTTCAACGGACTGGGAACGTGACGGATGAACGTGCTGGAAAGGTAGGGCGACCGCGTACGGCAACCACAGAGGGCAACGCGCAGCTAGTGCAGCAGGTGATCCAACAGTGGCCTCGGGTTTCCGTTCGCCGTGTTGCAGCTGCGGTCCAAATGACACCAACGTCCACGTATCGTCTCATGCGCCAGAGTTTACACCTCTATCCATACAAAATTCAAACGCGGCAACCCCTCAGCGCCGCTACCATTGCTGCACGAGAGACATTCGCTAACGATATAGTGCACAGGATTGATGACGGCGATATGCATGTGGGCAGCATTTGGTTTACTGACGAAGCCTATTTTTACCTGGACGGCTTCGTCAATAAACAGAACTGGCGCATATGGGGAACCGAAAAGCCCCATGTTGCAGTCCCATCGTCCCTGCATCCTCAAAAAGTACTGGTCTGGGCCGCCATTTCTTCCAAAGGAATCATTGGCCCATTTTTCAGATCCGAAACGATTACTGCATCACGCTATCTGGACATTCTTCGTGAATTTGTGGCGGTACAAACTGCCTTAGACGACACTGCGAACACCTCGTGGTTTATGCAAGATGGTGCCCGGCCACATCGCACGGCCGACGTCTTTAATTTCCTGAATGAATATTTCGATGATCGTGTGATTGCTTTGGGCTATCCGAAACATACAGGAGGCGGCGTGGATTGGCCTCCCTATTCGCCACACATGAACCCCTGTGACTTCTTTCTGTGAGGACACGTGGAAGACCAGGTGTACCGCCAGAATCCAGAAACAATTGAACAGCTGAAGCAGTACATCTCATCTGCATGTGAAGCCATTCCGCCAGACACGTTGTCAAAGGTTTCGGGTAATTTCATTCAGAGACTACGCCATATTATTGCTACGCATGGTGGATATGTGGAAAATATCGTACTATAGAGTTTCCCAGACCGCAGCGCCATCTGTTGTTGAAAATTGTAACTACTGTAATTTCGAAAGTTTGTCTGCCTGAAAATGTACTGTTGTCCCAAGCATATTGCAACAAACGGTGTATTTCTATCGCTGCTCGTTTAGTTTTTATTGCCGTTTCAAATATACCGGTCATTTTTGAAACACCCTGTAGGTTCCATGTGCCGCGCCGTAGCATTTCTGTCTCAAATGTTCACATCGACCAGGCTGCATCTGAACAGTGTCAAAGTCAGTACGAATAAGCTGCTTCAGTGTCTCGAACGGGCTCTGCATACACGACACTTTCGAGATGGCACCATAATCAGAAATCGCACGGGTTCAGATCCGGTGGACGAGTAGACCGTGCAACTGGACCCCCTCGTCCGCGCCACCGACCAGGAAAGACGCGATTGATATGTGTCCGAACGTTAACGGTGAAGTGGGCTGAAGCACCATTATGTAGCAGCCACATAACAGAGTCATCAATGGCACTTCTTCTGTCAGGGGAGGTAAAGTAACCCGCAAGAAACGCCGATAGTTCCGGCCTGTTAGGCGACGTGAAAGGAAGACTGGTCCCAAAATAACGGTTGTCAATTATCACGGCTCACACATTCCGGCTGCTCCAATGCTGATGGTTGGCTGGCACCATACCATGGGGGCTCCGCATCCTACCCTGCAGATGACTTATATGGAAGTTGAAGATACCACTTCGCCTAAAGGCGGCCTCATCTGTGAGTAGGAGGGATGACACAGACCCCGGAATCGTCGTTGGCTGTTGAAGAAACCAATTACAAAACTGCACCCGATGTAGAAAGTCTGTCGCTAGTAAGCCCTGCACACACACAGTAAGAAAACTGTAAAAAACTGTAATAAAATCTTACTCACACGTCAAACCACTTTCATATCACCAATTGCGGACTACAGTCTTTCTCAACAATACAATACTACACACGATAAAATTTTTATCAAAACATGATTCGTAGTGTACAATGATCCACTACGATTACCTTATTTAATATTTTACTGCAGCATTAAAGAAATTAACAAATATATTGTGCGATGCTAATGGTTAGTAATGACTAATGAGGAATCATTAAAAACTAAGTACAGTCATAACTGGCAGTTACAGAAATGTAGCTTTAATAAATTGGAACTATCCTTTAATCATTATGAAGAATAGAATTGTAATAGTTATTCAATCCAATGATTTAGTCAATAACTATATTTGCTTTTTAGTGGAAGCAGTGGTTTCGAAAATGATGGGGATTCCTCAAAGAATTTGTAGCAGCTTTCCGTGTATCCCACTGGTCTGGTGTTTCCAATTTTATGCACAATATTTTGATGAATAACCAAGTCACCTTCAGCAGATACAGTGACGGATGGCCTCACATATCCTCACTGTCTGGATTTCGACCAAAATGAGGATGAATATGAGACTTGTTGAAAACGTCACAGTTTTCCAATACTGACTACTGGGCGGAAACATTGGAGTTGTTTAAATACAGTGTAGGTCGAGAAAGTCTTTATTCGCACCAGTACATGGTACTGGGTCATGAACCACCTATAGCGCCATTACATCAAACACTGTTGCTCTCT